>NC_066336.1:785912-831976 GCF_022539315.1 Serinus canaria | reverse complement strand
TTCAGTCTGTCTCCAAAAATCTCAGCATGTCTGCAAGGGTTCACCATGTCCCCAGAGTGCTCGGTGTGTCCCCAAAGGTCTCAGTGTGTCTCCAAGTGCTCACCATGTCCCCAGAGTGCTCGGTGTGTCTCCAAGTGCTCACCATGTCCCCAAAGGTCTCAGTGTGTCTCCAAGTGCTCACCATGTCCCCAGAGTGCTCGGTGTGTCCCCAAAGCATGGTCCCTTCCTTCAAGGACATTTTCATGCTTTGACCTTTCTGCTCAGGCATTTTTGGAGCTGTTTCTCCGTGTGCTCTGTCACAGGAAATTCTCCAAAGCACTGAAGGCAATGACAAGATCCCATGTTTGGCTGTTTTATCATTAACAGCGTGGTTTTAATGACACTGAAGGGCTTTAATGATTTTAATGACTCTGACTGGCTTCAATGACTGCATTTGCTCACTTTCCCAAGCACCAGCCCAGTGCAGTGGAGTTGTGGCTCTCCAGTGTTGGGGCTGGTGGCATCTCCCATTTCTCCCAATATTCCCATTTTCCCCATTTCCCCCATTTCCCCATTTCCCCTGTTTTTCCCATTTCCCCCCATTTTCCCCTATTTTCCCTGTTTTCCCCTATTTCCCCCATTTTCCCTGATTTCCCATTTTCCCCCATTTTCCCTGATTTCCCATTTTCCCCATTTTCCTGTTTTCCCCATTTTCTCCATTTCCCCATTTCCCATATTTTCCCGTTTCCCCATTTCCCCCATTTCCCCATTTTCTCCGTTCCCCATTTCCCCATTTCCCCATATTCCCCATATTCCCCAGTTTCCCCCGTTTCCCCATATTCCCCATTTCCCATATTCCCCATTTCTCATATTCCCCATTTCCCATATTTCCCATTTCCCATATTTCCCATATTCCCCATTTCCCATATTCTCCATTTCCTTTCCCAATTCCCATATTCCCCATTTCCATTCCCATTTCCATATTCCCATAGTGCCCATAGTTCCCCATGTCCCATATTTCCCATGTTCCCATTTCCCATATTTCCCATATTCCCCATTTCCCATATGCCCATATTCCCCATTGCCCCTCCCGATCCCCATATTCCATATCCCCTATTCCCATATCCCCATATTCCATTTCCCATTTCCCATATTCCCCATATCCTCCCCATATCCCCCATATTTCCCATATTCCCCAGATTCCCCATATCCCCCATATCCCATATCCCCCATATCCCCCATATCCCCCATATTTCCCATATTCCCCATATTCCATATCCCCCATATCCCCCATATCCCCCATATCCCCCATTTCCCATATCCCCCATTTCCCATATCCCCCATATTCCCATATTCCCATTTCCCACGTTCCCCTTTCCGCAGTGGCCAACTCCACCACGGGCAGCGGCTCTCGCCGGGACTCTCTGACGGGCAGCAGTGAGCTCTACAAGAGGACCTCGAGCAGCCTGACCCCCATCGGGCACAGCTTCTACAACGGCCTGGGCTTCTCCTCCTCGCCCGGGCCCGTGGGGATGCCCCTGCCCAGCCAGGGCCCCGGGCACTCGCAGACTCCTCCTCCTTCCTTGTCCTCACACGGATCCTCCTCCAGCCTCAACCTGGGTAAGAGCCTGCTCTGCTCTCCTGGGGCATCCCTGGGCAGCAGTTCTGGGGTCACACAATCCTTCAGGTGGAGAGCAATCCTGAATTCAGGTCCAGCCCTCCTGGAGTGTGTGTCCTGCAGGGTTCAGCTGGGAACAGGTTTCCATCTTTCCTTCTCATTTCCTGTCCTGGTGTGAACAGCCAGGTGTCTGCTGAGGAGGGCAGGAGCCTCCCCTGAAATGGAAAATGCAAACCCCCTCCCTCTGAATTATTGTAATTCTGAAATGAAGGGGCTCAAATGAAGGCAAAGATATGGGAATGGGAATAACAGTTCTGTACTGGGAAATGAAAAATCCAAATGCAAGAGTGCAACCAAGCCCTGGCAGAGTGAGAGCAGGCCCTGGCACGCTGTGGCTCAGGGTGGGGGCACAGTCCCATGCCAGGGGGGCTCAGCCCTCCTGCAGTGCCAGCTGTGGCTCTGCTGGAGCAGGGATCCTGCACAAGGGGGGAGTTTTCCTCTGCAGCTCCAGGGCTGCTGGAGATGGGCCTGCTCTCCCTCTGGGAATGCAGGGCAGCAGAAAGCTGCTCCTCTGGGAATGCAGGGGGCAAAGGCTGCTGGGCTGTTCCAGGGCAGATTGGATCCAGGCAGGAATGCTTGGCTCCTCCCCTGGGCGCAGCATCTCCCCATGGGATGCTGGAATTGGATCAGCCCTGCAGGGACACTCAGTGGCCATGGACAGCAGAGATCTCCTGGAGGGAGGGTTGGCTGTGGCAGAGAGAAAGAAACCTGCCCCAGGGACAGCAGAGAGCTGCCCAGCTCTGACAGAGGGCACACAGAACACACTCCCCATTTCCAACCTGAGACATTTCCTCAGCTCAAAATTAGGGATAATATTCCCAAGTGTTTATAAAACAGGATTTTCTTTCACTGGTCTTGGTAACAGCAGCAATGGTTTGTGGAATAAACTAGATAAGGAGAGTTGTTCTTCAATTTAAATGGTTTTAAAGGGGATATTTTAAAATACCCATTAAATTGGGAATAATGAGCTTGGAATACAGTTCCTCCTTTTAACCAGTATTCCCTGGAGCGGGGCTCAGCTTTGAGCTGAGGATTTGGTGAGTTTACCTTGGAAAATTTCCCATCAGTGTGGCCTTATCAAAAGCACAGGAGGAATCATTTTGGGAAGATCCATGACTTTGTGCAGCTGAATCTTCTCAAAGAGCTTCTGCCTGGCCTGCAATAAAATAAATCTTAAAAATAAATAAAGCAAATATTAAATAATAAAGCAGTGCCCATCTGAACCTCCTGCAGTGTTCATTCCCTCATAAACAAACCAAAGAGATTATTTGTTGCCCCTGTACCAGGTAATTTAATATTTCCTGCAAAAATTCACTTGGTTTTGGTTGTGTCATGAATCTGCCGGGTTTAAGGAAACTCCTGCTCCTCAGAGCAGTTCTCCCCCCTCAGCAGCCTGTGTATTTATTGTGTGTGTTCCATGCATGTGTGATAAATCCAGTGCTGGCTCTAGGTTAGCTGGAATAGTCATAAATAAGATTCTTGGAGATCAAGTTTAGATTTACCATTGTGCCTTGTTCAGAGCTTTAATAGGACTGGAAGGATTTTGACTTTATTTATGCAGCTGTGGAGGCCTTGGCTGACAGTTAAATGGCCACAATAAATTAGTCCTGAGGAGGAAGCAGATTCCAAACCTAGGAAAAAGCTGGTTGCCCTTGCAGGAAAAAAAAGACAAAAAAAATCCTAAAAATTCTTTGGAATCAAAGAATCTTAAGAATTCCTCTGGATCAGAGGAAGGTGGATCTGTCTGGGAACAAACTCTGGAAAGAAATTGGAATAAGCACCCCAGAAATGGGTTGTGCTGCAGAGGATCAGTGTGAGGCTTCCCATCTTCCCAAAATATTCCTGTCTTTGTAGCCTTGACCCCTCCGTGGCTGGTTCCATGCTGGGTGAGGCTGTAGGTCAGATGTCACCTGGGGTGACTCTGATTTTGGGGGATTTCATCTTGAAATCCATGAAAAGTCATCCTGGGTTGGAAGTGAGCCACGGAGGTCATCATGAATAATTCATTGGGCTGTTATCAGATACAGAGTTCTCCTGTTTCCTCCTGCATTGGTGCTTCCTCCAGGTGTTGATGGCTGTGGAGAGCAGCTCCCTCAGCTCTGTTTTTATGGAATTCTTTAATTCCAGCCCAGCTGCCAGAGGCTGCCTCTCTGCAGCCAGCCCTGCCAGGGTTTCCTTGGAGCTCTCCCTTCAGTGGCACAGATTCCTGCAGCTCATTCCCCTGCCTCACCTGGGCCCTGCAGGTCCCTGTGTGATCAGGACGTGTTCCCTGGACTTTGTTCCACCCAGGAAAATCCATGCAGGCTCCTCCTGCACCAGCAGAGGGATCCCAAGCCCTGCAGGAAAGGCAGAAATCAAATCCTCTGCCACCGTGCTGAGCCACATCCTTAAAAACTGCAGCCAGGGAAGCAGCCCTGGAAGGTTTAAGTTTGTTCCTATCAGAGTTTTTCTTTGTGGGATGAAGCATCACCTGTCCCCATGTTCCTGTTTTGGGGTCCCACAGCATCTCTGTTAATGTGGCTGCAGAGATTTCAGCCATTTGTGAAAGCACAGGGGTTTAAAGTCTTTCTTGGTTTTAATTTATTGGTATTTACCTGTGTTTAACAGTGATTTGTGCTTTTATATCTACATTTTTTATACTTTTATATCCATCTCCCACCCCCGGCACACTTCTTTTAACTCAGTCCTTGCCAGGGCAGCAGGAGAGGTGGGAAAAACCTGAGGATGGAGGCAAAGGCAGTGGAAACAGTAAAAAAGCTAAAATTTGGGACTGTTGGGATTGCCACTGCTCTGGTTTAGACATTTTGGACACAGAAGGAGGCACAGAAGTTGTTACACTTTGCCAGAAAGCCACAGTCACAGATGTGACATCGTTGAATAGAGTCAGAATCACAGAATGTCCTGGTTTAGAAGGGATCATCAGAGTTCTCTGTTCCCACCCTAATCCAGCAGTGCCACAGATGCTTGGACACATCCCCATCTAAATTCCTTAGTGGGCAGCTCATTCAGCTCAGTCAGGAATCACAAAATGGGATCGTGGAGGTTGGAAAAGCCCTTTGGGGTCATTGGGTCCCACCTGTGACTGATCAGCTCAGCCCAGCTGAGTGCCATGCCCAGGAACTCCTTGGACACCTCCAGGGATGGGGAATCCAAACCTCCTTGGGCAGCTCCAAGGCCTGAACATCATAAGACAGGATCATCAAGGTTGGGGAAGCCCTCCAAGGTCTTCAGGTCCAACCTGTGACCAGTCTCCACCGGGCACTGAGTGCAGCAAGTTCCTTCCTTTGGCATCTCCAGGGATGGGGACTCCAAACCTCCCTGGCGGTTCCAATGCCTGAACACTCTTCCAGTGAGGAAATCCTACCTAGAAATGCCACCTAGAAATTCTTCTTAGAAATCCCACCTCAAAATCCTGCTTGGCTGAATGTCAGACACCGCCCCCGACCCCCATGTTGGAACAGAACTGGGGGATCCAGTGTCACACCTGTGTCCCTATGAGGCCTATCCATGTCTTGTTCCCTTGTCCCACGAGGCCCATCTGTGCCTTGTTCCCTTGTCCCTATCCATGCTCTGTTCCCTTATCCCTATCCATGCCTTGTCCCCTTGTTCCTTTTTCCCCATCCCTGCCCTGTTCCCTTATCCCATCCGTGCCCTGTTCCCTTGTCCCACCCATGCCCTCATCCCATCCCTGCCCTCATCCTATCCATGCCCCCCGTTCCCTGATCCCATCCCTGCCCCGTTCCCTGATCCCATCCCTGCCCCGTTCCCTCACCCCATCCCTGCCCCATTCCCTGATCCCATCCCTGCCCTGTTCCCTCGCAGGGGGGCTGACGAACGGCAGCGGCCGCTACATCTCGGCGGCGCCGGGGGCGGAGGCCAAGTACCGCAGCGCCAGCAGCGCCTCCAGCCTGTTCAGCCCCAGCAGCACGCTGTTCCCGTCCTCGCGCCTGCGCTACGGCATGTCCGACGTGATGCCCTCGGGCCGCAGCCGCCTGCTCGAGGACTTCCGCAACAACCGCTACCCCAACCTGCAGCTGCGCGAGATCGCCGGCCACATCATGGAGTTCTCCCAGGATCAGCACGGATCCAGGTGGGCACGGCTGCTCCTCGGGGAGCATCCCTTCTGCTTGGTGCTTGTGTTTTGGTGGGTCTGTTCTGGGGTTCTGTTTTGCGGTTGAGTTTTGTTGGTTGCATTTTGCAGTTGTGTTTTGTGTTTGTTTCATTGCTTCCATTTTGTGGTTAAGTTTTGCAGTTGAGTTTTGCAGTTGAGTTTTGTGCTTGGTGTTTTGTTGGTTCCATTTTGTGATTGAGTTTTGCAGCTGTGTCTTGTTGGTTCCATTTTGCAGTTGTGTTTCGCGGTTGTGTTTTGTGGTTGTTGCTTTGTTGGTTCCATTTTGTGGTTGTTGTTTTTGCAGTTGTGTTTTGTTGGTTGTGTTTTGGTGGTTGTGTTTGGTTGGTTGTGTTTTGGTGGTTGTGTTTGGATGGTTGTGTTTTGGTGGTTGTGTTTGGATGGTTGTGTTTGGATGGTTGTGTTTTGCTGGTTGTGTTTGGATGGTTGTGTTTCACAGCTGAGTTTCACAGTTGTGTTTTGCTGGTTGTGTTTTGCTGGTTGTGTTTCACAGCTGAGTTTCACAGTTGTGTTTTGGTGGTTGTGCTTTGGTGGTTGTGTTTCACAGCTGAGTTTCACAGTTGTGTTTTGTCTCACTTCCCCAAGCTGAGGCACATCAGGCAATAAGCAGGAAAAGCCAGGCCAGTGTCACGCTCAGAATCCCCAAGGATCGTCCAGTCCAGGGACATTGGCTCCTCCAGGGATGGGGACTCCAGACCTCCCTGGGTGGTTCCAATGCCTGAACACTCTTCCAGTGAGGAAATCCTGCCTAGAAACCCCACCTAGAAATTCTTCTTAGAAATCCCACCTCAAAATCCTGTCCAATTCCTGGCCCTGCCCAGGCACCCCAACAGTCCCACCCTGTGCATGCCTGGGGGTGTTGTGGTGGCAGGAATTCCTCCTTGAATTTAGCCTGGAGAAAAGGAGACTCAGGGCTGCCCCCATCCCTCTGCCAGCTCCTGAAAGGTGCCTGTGCTCAGCTGGGGCTGGGCTCTGTCTGCAGGCACTGACACAACCAGAGCTCACAGCCTGGAGCTGCCCCAAGGGAAATACAGGCTGGAGAGCAGGGAAAGGTTTTACAGAAAGGTGATAAAGTTCTGGAATGTTCTGCCCGGGGAGGTGGTGGAGTCCCCATCCCTGGGGGTGTTTAACAAAGCCTGGATGTGGCACTGGGTGCCAGGGGGGAGTTGGGGTGTTGGGGCTGGGTTGGACTGGATGAGCTTGAAGGTCTCTTCCAACCCAGGGATTCTGGGAATTCTGGGAAAAGGAGCTTCCCTGCTTTGTGGTTTGCTCACTCATCCTGCTGGCACAGCCAAATCCATTGTAAAAGCCAGCTGGACACGAGGCCATCCTCCATTACTCCATTGGGATCTGCTTTGCTTGGGATGGAGATTCCAACATGTGGCCTTGGACCCCATGGCTGTGACCACCCCGAGCTGTCAGATGGCTGGACAAAATATCTGTGTCTGCAAGAGCTTTGCAAGTTGTGGGTGACTAAAATGTCTTAAATTTGAATATTTAACTTGTGATAGGAAGCTTAGGTTAATGAAAGTGCTTAATCTTCATGCCATAATGGGATTTTTCATGGTTGTTTCTGGAACACACGGGTGAGGCTTTGGGCAGGGGTTGAATGAACAGCTGTGCCCGTGGCATCACTCCAAGGCCTGCTTTTCAGATTTATTCAGCTGAAACTGGAGCGTGCCACCCCAGCAGAGCGTCAGCTGGTGTTCAACGAGATCCTGCAGGCAGCCTATCAGCTCATGGTGGATGTGTTTGGGAATTACGTCATTCAGAAGTTCTTTGAGGTGAGTCTGCCCTCCCCTGCAGCTCTTCCTGGCACTCCTGCTGTGCTGAGGTGTTGGACGAGCCTGGAAAACCCTGCCTCCAGGCTAAACCCCTTCAGCACTGGCACAATCTCCTCCCCACAAGCTGTAGGATTTTCACTGCTGGGGTGACTGAGGGGTGGGACTCAGATTCATCTGAAAAGAAACACTTCAAAAAGCAAAATATGTTGTGATAAACAGCAACGTTCAGGAGATGTAAATTTCCAGTGGGAAGTGGGTGGGGGTTGGAATGAGCTGAGCCTTAAGGTCCCTTCCAGCCCCAACCCCCCTGGCATTCTGTGAGGTGCAGATGCAGCACAGCCTGTCCAGGGTCCTCTGCTGAGCTGTCAGTGCTCCTGGCCTTGGGAACAAGGGAGAAACTTCTCCAGTAACAGCAGCTGCTGGAAAGTGTTCTGTCCCTCCAGCCCTCTCTCTGGACACTGGGCTGGTCCTTCACCAGGTGTTCTGGTGCTTCTGCCCAGTCATTGAGAGTCAGGATCCCAGAACCTCCTGAGCTGAAGGGGACCCACAAGGCTCAAATCCAGCTCCTGGCCCTGCCCACACACCCCAGCATCCCCACCCTGTGCATGCCTGAGACGTTGTCCCAGCACTTGTGGAGCTCTGGCAGCCCTGGGGCTGTGACCTGTCCAGGGCTGGTTGCTCACCCTGGTGGCCCCAGCCCCTCTGGGGAGTGCAGGCAGACACAGAACCTGTCTGGCTGTGCCACTTCCCCCTTTGCCCTGGGGTTGATCCTTCTCAGTGGGCAGCTCCTGCCTCCAGGGTGGGAGGGCAGTGCCAGTGGCCAGGGCAGGGGTTTGTCCTTGCAGTGAGTGTTTCTCCTGTCCCAGTTTGGCAGCCTGGAGCAGAAGCTGGCGCTGGCAGAGCGCATCCGTGGGCACGTGCTGTCCCTGGCCCTGCAGATGTACGGCTGCAGGGTGATCCAGAAGGCCCTGGAGTTCATCCCCCCAGACCAGCAGGTAATTGTAAGTTTCAATTTTAACTTTCTTCTTGATGTTTGATGTTCCTGAGCTGTTCCCTCCCGTCTCTCTTGTGGTTCCTGGCATGGTTGTGGTGTTCCTTGTGCGTGACGAGTCCGTGCCGCTGTCCTTGGTTGTCTCATACCCCTTCCCTGGCCATGGGGCTGCTTCTCTGTTAATTCCCTGGAAGCAGATTGTGTGTGTAGGGAAAACTGAAAATGAGGGTGAATTAAAAGAGATTTTTAAATCCCTTGAAGGAAGAGTTTTGCCTTTAATATTCACCAAGTTATTGCTATGTGGGTCAGCATCCTGCGCTCCTGCAGGGAGATGGATGAGGAGCTCCTCGTCCTGGCTTTGGAGAGATGTGCCTGATAGCCCCACTCAGAGCTCATTAATAAAGCACTTCCTCAAGGGCTTTAGGAACAATGAATTGAGATGAAAAATACGCTGGGCAGAAAGGGTTGGGAATGGTTGTAACAGGAATCTCAATGTAGGTTATGAAATTAAAGATATGAAAGAGGCTTTAGGAGTGGTCCTTCCCTTAAGGCTGAGCCTGAGCCAAGTGTGTCAGCAGGGCCGTGCCCAGGCTCCAGCACTGCTGCTTCAAGGATTTACTGTCTCCTCCAGAGTGGCATTTTTCAGTACTCATTGCTCCCTAAATTCCTGGGTTTGGTTCAGTTTTAAAAGTGAATTCACCCAGATCTTGTCAAAGCATTAAATGCCCCAAAGTGTCATTTGTGTTTGTGAGTGAAACTTCCACTCTGCACGTGGGGTACATAGTCATGTCTAAACTTCATTAATTCCTTAATTATCACCTGTGTAAAATCCCAGCAAGTTCTGAGCCCAGAGCTGACCCTGTTTTAGTGAAGGTGACCCTGATAACCCAAAGAGTTTGTGAACTTTTTGCATCTTAGATTTGCTTCTCTTGAGGAGAGCAGAGAGGAAAATGGGGGATGCAAAAAGGAGAGCTGTGGCTCACTTAGGATTTCTTTAATTTGGGTGCTTGGAAGAGGATGCTCATCAGGAAGGAGGGCTTCATCTTCCTAGGCTCCCAGGATGGGTTGGGTTGGAATGGAGCTCCAAGCTCCTGTTCCAGGGCCCCTCCCAGCAGCTAGCGGGGTGTCAGGGCAGGATTTTCCCTGCTGGTTTCTGTGTCCAGCCAAGCCTCACCTCCTGGCCATGGGAGCACCCCTCACTCTGTGCCATCCCTGCCCAGGCCAGCAGTGCCAGCTGTGCCCTCTGAGCTGGGGATGCTGGTGGTGCTTTCTGTTTGTGCTGTGTCCTCTGTAGAACGAGATGGTTCGGGAGCTGGACGGGCACGTGCTCAAGTGCGTCAAGGACCAGAACGGGAACCACGTGGTGCAGAAGTGCATCGAGTGTGTGCAGCCCCAGTCCCTGCAGTTCATCATTGATGCCTTCAAGGGACAGGTGAGGCCCTGCCCAGCTCCTGCTGCCAGCTTGGAGCAGCCTCAGAGTGGCTGGGACTTCAGCTCCTGGGAATTCTCAGTTTTAGCAGCCGTTGCTTGCAGGGTTGATGCAGCCACGTGAAAGTCCAGAAACTCCTTGGTCACATCTGTGTTCCATTTCTGGGCAGAGCTGTCAGAGTGAAACCTCCTTGCAAGAGTCTGTTCTCTTGGAATATTGAATATTTTTAGGTGATAAGGTGAACAAGGCTCTCCCATCTTCCCAGTGAAGGTGGTGAGCAGTTTTGTGTTGCTCAAGTACCTTAGTCCTGTCTAAACTTCATTAATTCCTTATCACCTCACTTGTGTAAAATCCCAGCAAGTTCTGAGCCCAGAGCTGATCCCCTTTTAGTGACAGGTGACCCTGATAACCCAAAGAATTGGTGAACTTTGTGCACTTCAGATTTGTTTCTCTTTGAAGGGAGCAGAGAGGAAAATGGGGGGTGCACAGGAGAGCAAAGTTTCATTATGATCCCTGTCTGTGCAGGTGGCTTAGAGCAATGCTGGATGCTGATTCCCAGGGGCCTCAGGGCAGGGAAGAAGCAGGAATTTCATCTAGAAATGGGCAATTGTCCTTGACTCTCTTAGTTCTTTGCTTTTTTATTGGTGTCCTCTCCTGATCTGATCACTGGGTATCAGCTGTGCCTGGCTTTACTCTGCCTGCCTCAGGTCCCAGTACAAAAGTGCTGCATTTCCAGTGTTCCCAACCTCAATTGAATTGGCTTTGCAGGGGCACTTTGAAGTTTTGAGGACTTGCCCCAGGAATGTGAGGACAGCCAGGGGCTAATACAGCAGGAACCAGGAGCTGGGAGTCCAGGGAAAGTGAGGGTTTGGTTGCTTGGGTCAAAACAAGCAGGAAATTTGCTCCTGATTAGAGTTTAGGCTTGGATTTTCCACTGGGAGTTTGGGAAGGCAGAAACATCTCAGAGAGCTCAGCTGATGGCACTGACATTTCCTTGACCAGTTGTCACAGTTGTATCTGAAGCTTCACACAGCAGATTCAACTTAGCACCTCCAGATGATTTTCCTGCAGTTAATTGCACTCCAAGCCCTGTTTCCCTGCAGGGTTTGCTCACCAGTTATTAAAAATGTGTGACTGTTGATTTAAACTTCAGTGCTTGGATTTGCTGCTGTTGTTAAATCAAAGCAACCAAATGGGACTTGGTGCTTCAGACAGAAAATGGAGCAGCAGTAACAGAGTGTGTCATGTTCTCACCCACAGATCTGCTAATCCATGAGAAATGAGAAAGGTTCTTTGTTGTCACTTCTCCTAAGCACTGTTAAGGCTTTTAAACAAATCCAAACAGTTGAGGAAAATCCTTTCCTGGGCATTTTTAACTTTTCTGGCTCATAGCATTTCTTAAATAGCTTAAAATTTGTGCTGGCAAACAATGTGCTGGAATCATTTGGAAAGAATAACCGAGCTTCCAGCAGTGCTTGGTTGTTCCAGGGGTTTTTTTTATGAATCAAGAGGTTTTACCATTTGTTTTTCATAGATGGGGAAGCTGAGACTTCCCCAGGTGGGGATGGGATGTGCCTGGGATCCCAGTGGGTGTTTCCCAGCTGGTGCTGCCTGGAGCTGGCATTCCCTGCAGGAGTCCTGGCAGGTTTCTGGGATTGCCAAGGACTAATGGCACGTTGCTGCCTGTCCTTTGTCCCCAGGTGTTCGCTCTGTCCACGCACCCCTACGGCTGCCGGGTGATCCAGAGGATCCTGGAGCACTGTCTGCCCGAGCAGACCCTGCCCATCCTGGAGGAGCTCCACCAGCACACAGAGCAGCTGGTGCAGGTCAGTGGGGAGGGGGCTGCAGTGTGCCCAGGTCACTGCTGGGCGCTGGGACAGCTCCTGCAGGGAGCATTCCCACCTGGAGAAGGGATGGGAGTGAGCACAGCAGGCAGGAGTTTCATCAGCACCGCCTGCTTTGGCCACGGGCACAGGTCCAGGGGGTGCCAGGGGTGCTGGCACCTCCCTGCCTGGGGAGGCCCCGTGTCCTGGTGCTTCTCTCCAGTGCAGGGAAGAGCAGGAGGGGTGCCAGGAGCTGATCACTCCAAGGAAAAGGAGGTGCCGAGTCACTGGAATTGTTCAAAAGAGTTGGTTCTGTGCTCATCCCCTCCTGGCTGCCTTCCCTCCTCCCTGCAGTCCCTGGGAGAGCCCGGTGTGCCAGGGTGGGTTCTGCTCTTGGGGCCTGTGGAGGAAGCAGCAAACCCAGTCCTGGGGTCCAGTTCCCCAGTTGCCACTCAGATCCCAAGGCACAAACTGGTGAAATATGAGCTGGTCCAGTGCCCACGTCCTGTGTGCTCCACTGGGAAGTGGGAGGAGGCTGAGCACGGACATCAGGCCATGCCTGTGGTACCCTGAACTGGAAAATAAATATCCTGTGGTCTGAAAATTCCCAAATTTAGAGCAGTGTCCTGTTGCCAGACCTGTGGCACACCCCTCCAGGATGTGGGATTTGGTAGGTTTGAACCTGGAGAGAGGGAAAAAAACTGGGAATAAGCAAAATATGGACATTCCCTGTGCAAGGACATAATTTTGAGTTCTATAGATAACACAATTTCTACAAAAATGCATCATTTTACCACCTGGTACCACCCTAGAATGCACATTTTTGCAGAAATAGAAAGCATTGAGCTGATTTGTACAGTAAATATTACAACTCATCTTCAGTTCAACTTCTAACTCTGAGTGCACTTTGGGAATCAGTTTGTTGGGAATTCTTCTAGTCCACTTGCCCACCTTTTGTGGCCATTTGTGCTGTCTCCCCCCAGGATCAGTATGGGAATTACGTTATCCAGCACGTCCTGGAGCACGGCCGGCCCGAGGACAAGAGCAAGATCGTAGCAGAAATCAGAGGCAACGTGCTTGTGTTGAGTCAACATAAATTTGCCAGGTAGAGATTCCTTCCTTAAGTTCTCCCCCTGGGAGCATGGACCCATGGAAGAGCTGCAGAAGACTTAGGGGTGGGTGTAGGGGAGGTGAAAGAGACTTTTGCTTCATAAAAAATTGTTATTTATAACAGTTATAAAGTGAGGTGTGTCAGCCAGTGTGTCGTGGAGGAGGATGGACATGTGGAAGGATAGCTCTAATCCAGGTTCCTGAATTCAACCAGGAATTCTTGTGTGTTTTGGTTTATCTGATTTATTTCCATGGGGTTTAAGTTGTCACTACCCCTTGGATAGTAGGAGCATTCACTGCCCTGGGATGCTGTGTCCAGCCACGGGGAGGTTTGGGAAATCAGTGCAACAACAATCCATCCCACTTTTCCCAGAGGAATTTCCACTCACAGAGTCATTCCCAGCTTTTTGCTGGGTCCCTTTGGAGTCACAGCCAGGGACCCCTCCAAGGGGAGCTGCAGCATTCCCAGATGCTGCAGAGCCACACGTGGGTGAAGCAGGATCCAGGTATTTGTGATGTCAGGACAAAGCACTGCTTCCCACGTGTGTGAATCCCTGCTGGATGAGCTTCCAGCCCTTGGAACATGAAGGCTGAGCTCTTCAAAGGCTCAGAATTCCCCCTTCCTCTGATGAGAGTACCCATGGACACGAGGGAAGTGGAACATTAATGAGAATTAGGAGAGCGTGGTCTTCTCGTTGTTATTTCAGGTTCTTCCTCCCTGCTTTGCCTGGTTCTTTTTTCCCAATCTTCTTTCCAGCTCCATTAATTAGTGGAGGGTCCCCCGAGCTGAGCAAACCCACTGGGTGATGCTGTGAGTCAGCCAGGGGTGTGGGATGAGCCCAGCACAGCTCGTGGTCCCCTTTCATGTACCCTACTTGTGGCTCTCCAGAGAGCTCAGGCTGCTCATTAATGTATTCAGGAATTCTGGAAATCCTCTGCTTGGCTGAGGTTTTTCATTCCTGAACCAGCATTTCCGTCTTGTTCTAACATTGGGTGTCCATTCCCACCACGTTCCACTGGGGAGAAATTCAAAACAGCAACTTGGCTTCTGTGTTGTGAGAGTGGACCCTGACCCCATGGAGCATCACTGGACACTGGCCTGAACGGGTCCCAGATTCCCACTCAGATCCCAAGGCACAGATTGGGGTGAAATAGGAGCTGGTCCAGATCCCAAATCCTGTTTGACATTGCTGGGCTCTGCCAGCACAAATCCCCTGCCCCTGTAGCAGCACAGGAGATCTTCTTAGGGCTGGGTGAAAAGCTCAGGGGAGACATCCCGTGCTCAGTTCCCATCCCAGTCCCAAATCCAAGTCTCCGGTTCAATCCCATCCAGTTCCACATTCCCAGTTCCCATCCCAGTTCTTTCCCCATTCTGGTTCCCATTCACAGTCTCCATGGCAGGTGTACCATGGCCAGGGGCGGGCCAGGCCCAGGCCGGGGGCCCGGGCAGCCCAGGACCCCAGCACAGCCCAGGCCCAGGCCAAGCACCAGCCCACCCAGGCCCACAGCCCAAGCCAGAGCCCAGCCGCCCCTCAGCCCAGCCAGGCCCAGCCCCAGCCCAGATGCAAAGCCACAAGGACAAGCAACAGGGCAACAGGCCCAAGGACTCCCAGGCATCCAGGCACAGCCACATATGCCCAGGCCACAGCCCAGACCCAGCCCCGAGCCTCGCCCAGAACACCATGCCCAGTCCCCAGGACAAGGCCACAAGCCAGGCCAACCAGGCACCACCCCATGCACCAGGCCCCAGGAAAAAGCGCAAAGAAAAGGAACAAGGAAATGCAACCCATCCAGATTCCCATCCACATTCCCATTCCCATTCCCATACCATCCCATCCCATCCAAATCCACACAATCCCAATCCATCCCATCACCATCCCATCCGTCCCGTCCCAATCCACACCCCAGCCCTTCCATCCCCTGACGCTCCCTGCTCCCTGCAGCAATGTGGTGGAGAAGTGTGTGACGCACGCGTCGCGCACGGAGCGGGCCATGCTGATCGACGAGGTGTGCACCATGAACGACGGCCCCCACAGTGCCTTATACACCATGATGAAGGATCAGTACGCCAACTACGTGGTGCAGAAGATGATCGACGTGGCAGAGCCAGCCCAGAGGAAGATTGTCATGCACAAGGTGGGCACCGGGGGCTGGGGGGGACAGCCTGGCCCTGCTGGGTGTGCAGGAAGTGATGGCAGAGGGCTTGGAGCGTTTCAGTGGCTGGAATGTGGAAAGTACAGAAGGGTTTGGGCTGGGAGGACCTCAGAACTCATCCTGCACCGCCCCAGGGACACTTCCACTGTGCCAGGGACCCCTCCCCCTGTGCCAGGGACCCCTCCCCCTGTGCCAGCTGCTCCCAGCCCCAGTGTCCAGCCTGGCCTTGGGCACTGCCAGGGATCCAGGGGCAGCCCCAGCTGCTCTGGCAATTCCAGCCCAGCCCCTCCCCACCCTGCCAGGGAACAATTCCCAATTGCCAAGATCCCATCCAGCCCTGCCCTCTGGCACTGGCAGCCATTCCCTGGCTCCTGTCCCTCCATCCTTGTCCCCAGTCCCTCTGCAGCTCTCCTGGAGCCCCTTCAGGCCCTGCAGGGGCTCTCAGCTCTCCCTGGAGCCTTCTCCTCTCCAGGGCAGCACCCCCAGCTCTCCCAGCCTGGCTCCAGAGGGGCTCCAGCCCTGCAGCAGCTCCGGGGGCTCCTCTGGGCTCTCTCCAGCAGCTCCAGGTGCTGCTGAGCTTGGGGGCCCAGGGAGCAATTGCATCCCAGTGTCCCATCTGTCCCTGCCCTGTGTCGGAGTGCAGCCATTCCCTGTGTGCTGTCACTCCATTCCTGTGTCACAAATCCCTCTCCAGCTTTCTGGAGGAGTACGGAGCTGCCCCTGGGCTGGAGCTGCAGCTGGCAGCAGTGCCCGTGTCCCAGTGACCCAGTTCTGCACCGAGCAGGCGCCGCGCTCCTGCCAGCCGGGCTGGGGACATCGGAGTGACACCGGGAGCCACCCGGGCCTGAGGCTGTGTCCCCTGCTTGTGTCCCCCATCTCTGTCCCTCTGGTGTCCCTGGGGCTGTGCCCCTCTGCCTGTGTCCCAGTGTGTCCCCCTGCCTGTGTCCCTGTGTCTCGCTGTGACTGTCCCTGTGTCACTCAGGCTCTGTCCCTCTGTGTCCCTGTCCCTGCTGGATCTGTCCTTCTGCCTGTCTGCTGTGGCTGTGTCCCTGTGCCTGTGGCTGCCAGCCCCCCCTGTCCCTCCATGTCCCTCCAAGGCCACTGGCCTTGCCTGGTGCCACCACGCTGGTGCCACCTCTGAGCCCACAGTCATTCCTCAAATCCTGTTTCTCACTTTAAATGAGTTTTGGTGTGACACTTCCCAGAATCTTGGGATCCCTGAGGCTGGAAAAGCCCCCAAGGCCACCAAGCCCAGCCTGTGCCCTGTCCCCACCTTGTCCCCAGCAGAGCCCTGAGTGCCACCTGCAGGGCTGGGGACTCCAGACCTCCCTGGGCAGTTCCCACGCCTGACCACCCTTGCCATGGAGAATCCTCCTGACACCCTGCAGGTCCATGGTGTGGCATTACCCTGCAGTGTGGGTGCACAGCCATCCCAGGAGCTGAGATTTACCCAAAATGAAATCTGCCTTGCTGCCAGCCTGTGCCTGCTGCTCCTGGGGCAGGGAGCCCTGGGATGGGAACATCTTCATTTTCTGCCTTTAAAGGTCACATTTGCAGGGCTGTAGAATGGCAGGGGATGGAGAATAACAGGCTTTAGATGGGGGGTGGGGCTGAGGGGATTTTAATTTGCTTCAGTGACATTTCTTGGGGTTCCTTGATGAAAAAGCCCAGGTACAGCCAGAGAAATGAAATCCTGACTGACCCAGGTCTGGAAAAGCTGAGATTTATTTATTTTGAACAATGGCAGGTATTCAAATGCTAATGAAGCTTTTTAAAAATTATATTTAAGCATCCTTGACTAAAGCAGACTGATTTTTCTGTAAGAAATGGGAAATTCTGTGAGGAAGCTGCTTTGACCTCCACATGCACTGAATCGACACAAACAGCTGGAATAATCCTCAGGGATGTTAATTCTTTGGTTTAGGAGCCACTCAGAGTCATTCTTTTAACCCCAAATCTGTTTTAGTCCACAAGAAATGCTAAAGATAATTAAATAAAGATATCTGGCAAGGGATACACCCAATTTATCTGTGGCAGCAGAAGGGCCCTGGAATTGTTAATCCATAACAGAGAGTTGTGTATTAAAAAAAAATACAAGTTATGGTTCCTAACATTTCTTACTTTCTTTTTCCCATGGAGCAAAGCCTTTGGATAAAATGCAAATTAGATTATCAGTGGGGCTGTCAAAAATAGCTCAGGGTTGACAGCTAAGTGGGCCTGAGTGAATGTGATTTCAGCTGTGATCCCAGGCTGCAGGAAAGCCTGGAAAAATGGAGCCAGGGGCTGTGGGAATGGCTGCTGGTTGTGGAAAACAGCAGCTTGGGATGGGGCTAAAAATGGGATTTTTAAAAGGTTTTTATTTTAAACACCAAAATTGAAAAGTGATCTTAACAGTTGTGTCAGTAAAGGGAGAAAGTGAGAGGGATGAAGCTGGACAGAGAAGGAATGGTTGGAACTGGAGCTTCTCTGCTCCTTCTGCTGGGCACAGGAGTCACTCCTGTCCTGCTGGGAATGGGAGCCAGGCTGGATTTGTGCTTTTGGGATTGGGATCCCTGGAGTGGAACAGGAATGGGAGGGACGGGGGGCTGAGCTGCTGAGCCAGGAGCAGCTGGAGATGAGGTCCCTGGTTGGGGCAGTGGTGGGATGTGGGCAGCCTTGGAGCAGGGAATGCTGGACATCCACTCGGAGAGGAGAGAATGGTGAAATCATGGAAACCATGGAATTTGGGTGGGAGAACCCTTAAATCCCACCCAGTGCCACCCCTGCCATGGCAGGGACACCTCCCAATGTCCCAGGTTTGCTCCAGCCTGGCCTTGGGCACTGCCAGGGATCCAGGGGCAGCCCCAGCTGCTCTGGCAATTCCAGCCCAGCCCCTCCCCACCCTCACAGCCAGGAATTCCTTCCCAAGATCCCATCTAACCCTTCCCAGGCAGTGGGAATCCATTTAACTCAAAGCTCCAGTGCTTGCCTTGTGCAGAATCCCACTGGGAACTGGGGAACATGGCCTGGATTCCAGGAATTGTGTGATGCTGATGCCTTGGGAAGGCTGCCCTAGGACAGAGACCAGACTGAGCTAAAGAATAAAGCAGGGATTGATTCCAAGGATCTCCTCCATGGATCCACCTTGGGCAGCACCAGAGCCCAGCCAGGGCTGCACCCAAGATGACCCAAAATGGCCCCAAAATGCCCGGCCGGGCACGGGGTCTGTCCCTGGGATCAGCTCTGCTCCATTCCCACCTTGCAGTTCATTGTCCCAGCCCAGCTTTAGCCCAGGCAGTCCCAGCCTTGTTTTTCTCTCTCCAGCCCACGGGGTTTGTGCTCCTGGGCTCAGATTGGGCTCATTTGTCCTTGGTGCCCAGCTGGAGCAGGAATTGTTTTGTCTCCCTGCTCTGTGCAGAGCTCACCATCCCATAATGTGAACCCAGCCCCACTCACTAAAGCAAATCTGAAAAATAGAAAAGCCAAACCTGAGGCATCAGTGCCAGCCAAGACCTCTGGGGTCTGGGGGAGTTGGTTTGACCCAGGGGATGGGTGTGATCCCACTCAGGTTCCTAAACCCTGATTTGGGCAGGACATGGGGAGGAGCTGGGGCTGTGCTTTTCATGGAATGTTAAATTGGAATTTGGAGCTTCATTTCAAGGGCAGGAGCAGGACACAGGGAAGGGTTGGAGCTCTGCTTTTCATGGAATTGAGTCTCAGTCCAGGAGCAGGACACAGGGAAGGGCTGGAGCTGTGGTTTCCATGGAATTGGAGCCTCAGTCCAGGAGCAGGACACAGGGAAGGGCTGGAGCTGTGGTTTCCATGGAATTGGAGCCTCAGTTCAGGAGCAGGACACAGGGAAGGGCTGGAGCTGGGCTGTTCATGGAATTGGAGCCTCAGTCCAGGAGCAGGACACAGGGAAGAGTTGGAGCTGGGCTGTTCATGGAATGTTAAATTGGAGTTTGGAGCCTCAGTTCAGGAGCAGGACACAGGGAAGGGCTGGAGCTGTGCTGTTCATGGAATTGGAGCTGCAGTCCAGGAGCAGGACACAGGGAAGGTGTGAGGCTCTGCTGTTCATGGAATGTTGAATTGGAATTTGGAGCTTCCATGTGGGAGCAGGACACAGGGAAGGGCTGGAGCTGGGCTGGAGAGCAGGGAAGGGGCATTTTTCATGGCTTCCTGTATTCCTGAATCCCCATTTTTGCTGTCTGCCCTCAGATCCGGCCCCACATCGCCACGCTGCGCAAGTACACCTACGGCAAGCACATCCTGGCCAAGCTGGAGAAATACTACATGAAAAACGGGGTGGATTTGGGGCCCATCTGCGGCCCCCCCAACGGCATCATCTGAGCAGGGGCTGCTCCAGAGGCACTCCAGGATCCCAGGAATCCACCAGGAATCCCCCCCAGAGCCCACCCACACCACCCGCCACGGTTGCTAAAAAACACAAACAAACAAAACCCACCAAAAAAAAAAAAAAAAAACAAACAAAGAAAGAAAAGCAGAAAAAAAAAACACACAAAAAAAAAAAAAAGAGAAGCCTTTGTAAATTTCTTTAATTTTATTATGCATAACATGTACTAATTATTTTTTTTAATTAACTAATTGCCCTGCTGTTTTACTGGTGTATAGAATTCTTGTACATAGGTCTCAGATGTACATGGAAGGCCACATTTTTGTTCACTGTTGTATCTATATTCCAAATGTGGAGACTTTCAGGGTGGTTGGTTCGAAGACAACAAACAAAACAGGAAAAAAAAAACCCTGTTTTTAATTCATCCTTTTTTGCAAATACCTTTTTTTGGGGTTTTTTTTCCTCCTTTTAACCCAAAAATCAGCAAGAAGTTGGAATTTTAGTTCAGTGACACCACTGGTAGAAATACTAAAAAGAGAAAAATTCAACTTGCTAAAGTTTGGTTTTAAACAAAGACACCAAAATTCCGTTTTGGGGACTTTTTAATGGCTTTATTTCTATTTTATTTGTGACTGACATGCTGAAGGAGGGAGCTTAGCTGGCGTTTTGAGAAAACACCCGACATGATCTAAAAGTGGAGGATTTTGGGGGTTTTTTATGCCCACTCCTCTGTTCACCTGGAGAGACACAATTTGATTATTTAGCATGAGGAAAAACAAAAAAATCCAACTCGGCTTTGGTCTTGCTTCTATAAATATATAGTGTATACTTGGTGTAGACTTTACATATATAAAAATTTGTAGTATTTTCTTGTTTTGATGTCTGATCTGTATCTATAATGTACCCTAGTAGTGGAACATACTTCTGACTGTACAATTGTACATTTGTAAACCTCTGTAATGTAAATGTGGAGAAGTTTGAATCGACATAAAACCCGTTTTTTGGTAAGAAAACAGGAAAAAAAAAAGAATTTAGCAAAACCTGTGCATTTCAGTGTATATTCACACCTTTTATGGTCGTAGCATATAGTGTTGTATATTGTAAATTGTAATTTCAACCAGAAGTAAATTTTTTCTTTTGAAGGAAATGTTCTCTTTATACAGCCTAGTTAATGTTTAAAAACAAAAAAGGAAGAAAAATAAACTGCTTGGTTTTATTTGTCACCTAGTTGGACGGTAGAGATCCTTTCTAAATGTTCTACAGACCTGATTCAGTTCCAAATAGTGTTTTTTTGAATCTTACAAAGTAATGTTTTGCTTCTTTTGTGACAGTAAGAAACAAAAAGTGCAAAAGTACAGCCCCCTCCTAGTTTTCCTTACAATCAGAGCCCCTTTTCACCTTGTAAAGTGTGAATCACCTCCCCCTTTTTTGTACAGAAGATGAACTGTATTTTGCATTTTGTCTACTTGTAAGTGAATGTAACATACTGTCAATTTTCCTCGTTTGAATATAGAATTGTAACACTACACGGTGTACATTTACAGAGCCTTGTGTATATTTCCAATGAACTTTTTTGCAAGCACACTTGTAACCATATGTGTATAATTAACAAACCTGTGTATGCTTCTGCCTGGGCGACTATTTTTTGTAACTCTTGTGTAGATTGTCTCTAAACAACGTGTGATCTTTATTTTGAAAAATACAGAACTTTGGAATCTGGCCGGGGTTTCATGGAATTGTTTGTTGGAGTTTGGAGCCTCAGTCCAGGGGACAAGGGGAAGAGCTGGAGCTCTGCTTTGTGTGGAGTGTTGAAAAGGAGTTTGGGGCAGGAGCAGGACACAGGAGAGCTGGGGCTGGGCTGTGCATGGAATTGGAGCTGCAATCCAGGGGCAGGACACGGGAAAGAAGAGCAGGGGCTCTGTTTTCATGGACTGTTGAATTGGAGTTAGGAGCTTCACTGTGGGTCCAGGAGCAGGGAAGGGCTGGAGCTGGGCTGTTCATGGAATTGGAGCCTCAGTCCAGGAGCAGGACACAGGGAAGGGCTGGAGCTGTGCTGTTCATGGAATTGGAGCCTCAGTCCAGGAGCAGGACACAGGGAAGGGTTGGAGCTGGGCTGTTCATGGAATTGGAGCTGCAGTCCAGGAGCAGGACACAGGGAAGGGCTGGAGCTGGGCTGTTCATGGAATTGGAGCTGCAGTCCAGGAGCAGGACACAGGGAAGGGTTGGAGCTGGGCTGTTCATGGAATTGGAGCCTCAGTCCAGGAGCAGGACACAGGGAAGGGTTGGAGCTGTGCTGTTCATGGAATTGGAGCCTCAGTCCAGGAGCAGGACACAGGGAAGGGCTGGAGCTGGGCTGGAGGGCTGGGACGAAGAGCAGGGGAAGGGGAGTTTTTAATGTCATTTAAAAGTCATTTTTAATGGCTTTGTTTGTCTTTGTGAGTCTGGCGTGCTGAAGGAGGGAGCTGAGCTGGCGTTTTTTGGGGGGAAACACCCAGAGATGATTTTAGAGCACAGGGCTGGGGGTCCATCCTGAACAGGCTCCCCGGGGCACAGGGATGGGGGATTCTCCTGAGACCCCACCTGCAGAGCTGCCCCAGCCCTGGGAGCCCCAAGAATCAAGGATTTGGAGCTGCTGGAGAGAGCCCAGAGGAGCCCCCGGAGCTGCTGCAGGGCTGGAGCCCCTCTGGAGCCAGGCTGGGAGAGCTGGGGGTGCTGCCCTGGAGAGGAGAAGGCTCCAGGGAGAGCTGAGAGCCCCTGCAGGGCCTGAAGGGGCTCCAGGAGAGCTGCAGAGGGACTGGGGACAAGGATGGAGGGACAGGAGCCAGGGAATGGCTGCCAGTGCCAGAGGGCAGGGCTGGATGGGATCTTGGCAATTGGGAATTGTTCCCTGGTGCTTCTGCAGGCTGCTCCGTGGAGCTGATGGTTCTACCCCCACTCACCCTGCTGCCACCATGATGTCCTGGTCTCCCTTATGCCCCAATTCCTTATTTAGGGAAGCTCCAGCTCCTCATTTCTTTCCCTGTGTGAACAGAACCCCAAATCAGCCTCTCCTTCCCACCAGTTTCCCCCATTTGCAGCATCCAGAACCTTCCCTATCCCTTTGCTGCACTTTGCTGCATTTAAAATCCCTTTTCCAGAGGGACATTTGGGGAACGCTGATGAATCTGGAGGCAGGGTCACGTGTGGCCAAGTGATGGAGGGCAAGAAAATGCCCATTTTACAGGAAATTACTTATTTTGGTTTAGCACGTGGAAAGGGTGGGTTTGAAGCCCAGACTGTTCCCACATCCCATTCCCATCCCTCAGCAAGGCCAACAACCCTGGGACCCCACTCTGGGATTGATCTGGGATCCTGTACTGGGATCAATCTCTTCCCACAGTGGGATTGATCTATTCTCACCCTGGGATTGATCTGGGACTCACACTGGGGGTGATCTGGGACCTCTACACTGGGACTGATCTCCTCCCACACTGGGACTGATCTGGGACCCCATATTGGGACTGGCCTTTTCCCACCCCGTTGCTGTTAAATTCAGCAGATTTGGGGTTTTCACTCCGTTTCTGCCCAGCGTTTGAGGCCACCCTGTGCCCCAGCGTGGCCACCAGGGGCACGGGCACTCGAACTTTGGGTGTCTATGAGCTGTTCACCACCGCAATTACCTGGTGGTGCCTGTGGAGCTCAGTCAGCCGCAGGTTTGGGGACAATAAGGTGAAAAGGAGGGAGATAAATCTATTTTTGAATGTTTAATTCAGCACTGAGCGTTCCATTCAGGCTGCAGAGGAAGGGAGCGTGCCCAGGCTCTGTCTTTGTTCCCCCAGACTCCTGCGGGTCCGGGGTCAGGACCCCTGGCGCCGTTCCCGCCCCGAGGAGCTCGGGAATGGGATCGGAGCTGCTGGCCCTGCCGGGTGACAGAGGGGACACGGCCGGGCAAGGACACGGGGGCTCCGAGCTGGCCCTGTCGGGTGACAGAGGGGACACGGCCGGGCAGGGACGCAGGAGCTCCGAGCTGGCCCTGTCTCGGTCCCTCCTGAGGGCGGCTGGTGATTGCTGCTGCAGAAGGGATGTGAAAGGGATCTGTCACCTCAGCCGGACCTGTCACCTCAGCCGGGATCCCCTGTGCCACCCCCTGTCCCATCGCACTGCCCAGAGCCGAGGGAACACCAGGGGACGGAGCTGCCGCTGTCGCCGCGGCCGCGGGGGGACAAGGCCCCGCTGGCAGCGCCCTCCGCCCGCCCCCACCTCCTCCTGTGGGGTCCCGCAAACCCCCGCCACCCTTCGGGGGCCACCCCTGGGGTGCCATCCCTGGGTGGGGACCCGCGGGGACGCTGCGGCCCTGGCCCGGTCCCTGCAGGGGTGGCGGCGGCCACGGCGGGGCGGTGCAGGCCCAGCAACGGGCCCGGGCCGGCGGCGAGCGGGGCCCGTGTGGGGACAGCGGCCCTGCCTGGGGACACCCCGGCACCGGGACCCTCTGTGTGGGGACAGCGGCCCTGCCTGGGGACACCCCGGCACCGGGACCCTCTGTGTGGGGACAGCGGCCCTGCCTGGGGACACCCCGGCACTGGGACCCTGTGTGGGGACAGCGGCCCTGCCTGGGGACACCCCGGCACCGGGGACCCTGTGTGGGGACAGCGGCCCTGCCTGGGGACACCCCGGCACCGGGACCCTCTGTGTGGGGACAGCGGCCCTGCCTGGGGACACCCCGGCACCGGGACCCTCTGTGTGGGGACACCTCCCTGTCTGGGGACCCTGTGTGGGGACAGCTCCCTGCCTGGGAACACCTCCCTGTCTGGGGACGCTCTGTGGGGACAGCGGCCCTGCCTGGGGACACCCCGGCACCGCCACCTTCTGTGTGGGGACAGCGGCCCTGCCTGGGGACACCACGGCACCGGGACCCTTTGTGTGGGGACAGCGGTCCTGCCTGGGGACACCCCGGCACCGGGACCCTTTGTGTGGGGACAGCGGTCCTGCCTGGGGACACCACGGCACCGGGACCCTCTGTGTGGGGACAGCGGCCCTGCCTGGGGACACCCCGGCACTGGGGACCCTGTGTGGGGAAAGGGCCCTGCCTGGGGACACCATCCTGTCTGGGGACCCTGTGTGGGGACAGCGGTCCTGCCTGAGGACACCCCGGCACCGGGACACCCTGCCTGGGGACACCGCCCTTCCTGGGGACTCTGTTTGGGGACACCTCCCTGCCTGGGGACCCTGTGTGGGGACAGCAGCCCTGCCCGGGGACACCTCCCTCCCTGGGGACACCCTGGCACCGGGACCCTGTGTGTTGGGTCAACAGCCCTGCCTGGGGACATCCTCGGCACTGGGACCCCGTCCCTGAGACCCCCCCGCACCAGTGGCCCCCTGCTCCACGATCCCCCCTGCATGGGACCCACCTGTGTCCCCGGGACCCCCCTGCCTTGTGACACCCCCGGCCCGGGTGTCCCTGGTGTCCCTGGCACTCCCCCAGCCCAGCCCAGGTACCTCCCCCACCCCAAAGCCACCTCCTGTCCCCGTATGGGCCTAGGGACACCCCCGGATCCCCCCCTGCTCCAGGGCCACCCCACTGCCCCGGGGATCCCCCCACTCTGGAACCTCCCCCGGTGTCCCTGGGATGTCCCCGGGACCCCTTTTCACCCTCAGCCCCGGGGACCCCTCCCCACCTTACCCTGGGGTTTGCCCTCCCCCTTTCCACTTCTCACTCCTTCTATAAATGCACTTAAAAAATAATTTGGATTCTGCTAATTACAGGACAATTAAACCCCAATAGAGTCACTCAGGTGGGGGTCCCCAGAGCCCCCCCGGGTGTTCCCTGAATTTCCAGTCCCGGGACAGTGGGAGGATCCTCAGGGGGGATTTGTGGGGAGCCGAGTCCCGGCTCCCCCAGCCAGAGGTTCAGCTCCATTTTCGGCTGATTTTCCCTCCTCTGTCCCAGTAACCTCTCCTGCCCCCCTGCACCCCTCCCGGGCTGTATTTTGGAGGTAAATCAGGGGGTTTAGGACAGTCCGAGTCTATTTTGAGGCCCTTGACAGTAAAGGAGGAATTCCACGTGTGGAAATGGCCCATTCCCATCCCAGCTCACCCGCAGCCTCACCACCCCAGGGGTGACCAAAACCCCAGATTCAGAGCGGAGCCACTCCCGGGACACCCGGCAGGTGTGGGGGTGTCACCGCCGCCCTCTGATCCCACCGCCCTCCCGGGTTCTGAGCGGGGAAACTGAGGCTGGCTCAGTGACTCCGGGAGTGACTCCCGGAATGCCCGAAGGTTTTCCCCTCCCATCCATTCCTGGGTACCCCCAGGTGTCCCAAACACCACCTTGGGCTCCCCCCATCTAATCCTGGGTGCCCCCAGCTGCCCCCAGACCCTCCCACCTCCCGCCTGGATCTCCCCGATCTGCCCCAGATTCCCCCACACACAGCCGGGGCTGCCCCCAGTTTGCCCCAGTGCACTCCTTTACCCATCCCAGTGCACCCCATTCACCCCAGCCCCTTCCACCTGCCCAGACCCCTCCCCATCTGTCCCTGCTCGCCCCCCAGTCTGCCCCAGGCGCCCCCTTCCCATCAGGCTCCCCCCATTTAACCCATAGCCCACCTAACCTACCCCACTTCACCCTTACGCCCCCCGGTTGTCCCCTCCCAAGGTCCCCCAGGCTTCCCCAGACCCAGATGTCCCTGTGGTCTCCCTCATCCACCCCACGTCACTCCCCACCTATGCCCGGGTCCCCAACCTGCCCCCACACGTCCCCCCCCCACGCTCCTCCCCATCCACCCCAGGGTCCTCCCAGTTTTCCCAGGCCCCAGCCCTCCATCTGTCCCCCAAGGTCCCCCCATATACCCCGGGGTCCCCCAGTCTGCCCCAGACCCCTCTCATACGTCCAGGTCCCCTCCCAACCACCCCAGGTCCCCCCCCCTGCCCAGAGTCCCCCCGAAGCTCCCCCCATCCACCCCAGGACTCCTCAATCCACCCCAGCCCCCCTCGGTCCCCCCCAGGCTCCTCCCCCGTCCCCCCCGTCCCCTCCCGCTGTCCCCGGGCCGGGCCGTGCGGGGCCGTGCTGGGCCGGGGCGGGGCGGCGGCGGCGCGGGGGGAGCGTGGCGGGGCCGGGAGGGCGGCGCGGCGGCGGCGGCGGCGGCCCCGCACCCAGCGCCCGCACCCACCGCCCGCCTCCCGCGGGCGGCGGCAACAAAGGCCCTTCCCCGCCCCCGCCGCCGCCTCCCGCCGCCTCCCGCCGCCGCCGGCAGCGTCCTTGCGGCAGGAAGATGCCCGGGGAGGTGCCGCCGCCGGCGCCCCGGGGGCTGCGGAGCCTCCCGCTGCTGCTGCTGCTGCTGCTCAGCGCCCGCGCCGCGCTGGTGAGTGCGGGGGCACCGGCGGGGGGCACGGCCGGGGGACACGGGCACCGCCAGGGGGGCGGCGGCCACCGGCACCGAGCGGGGGGTGAGGAGAGGGATCGGCACCGGGAGGGGGCGGCGGGGACCGGTGCAAGGCGGGGGTCAGCGGGGACCGGCACCGGGAGGGGTCAGCGGGGACCGGCTCCGGGAGGGGCAGTGCGGACCGGCACCGGCCCCGGCAGTGGGGACCGGCCCCGGCAGCGGGGACCGGCAGCGGGCGGCACCGGCGCAGCGGATGAGCTGCCGTGAGCAGGGGGGTGGGACCGGCCCCGGTATCGCGCGTAGATCGGTACCGCGGGGGACGGGGGTGTGTGCGGTGACACCGGTACGGTGCACGGGCGGCCCCGGGCAGAGGCATCGGTCCGGAACCGACCTCGGTATCGTGCGTGGATCCGCAGCGGGCGGGCGGCATGGGGCCGGCAGCGGTACCGGGGGGGACCGGCACCGTGCGGGGTCTGGCAGCGGCAGCCGGCGGGGGGGCGGCACCCCCGGGGACCGGGACCCGGCTTGTGGGGTCCCCCAGCTCCCGAGGGGCTTCGCTCCCCGCACCCTGCCCCGTTGCAGCCCCTCGGTTCCCGCAGAGCCCCCCCGAGCCCTGCAGGCTCTGCTCCAGGGGCTGTCCCCTCCCCTGCGACCCCCCGGGCGGTGCCGGGCAGGGTGGCGGCCGTGGGGAGGGGGCTGCGGGCAGCTGCCGTTTGAAGGTCGTAGAGAAACACGCCTTAAAAAACACCCTGCGAGGCGGAGAGGGAGGAACCCCCCTGCGCTGCTGGGGGCAGCAGAAACTTGCCCCCCCCCCGTCCTTCCCCTCCGCCTCCCCCTCCCCTGGTGCATCCCCAGCCCCGGTGGGGCGGGGGGCGGCAGACGCAGCCCGGGCTGCGCAGGCAGCGCCCGCTCTTCCCCCTCCGGGTGGCCGGAGGAGAAGGGGCCGGGGGTGCTCGTGGCACTTCCAAAGCTGTTCCATGGATCCGAGGGATCCACAGGAATCTCCCTGACCCGCCTGCTCCCTGCCGCGAGCCCGGCGTTGGAGTTTGGGGGATTGGGACGCAGCTTTTTGGGGAATGCTCTCCGGGAAAGAGCCCGAGGATGTTTTTCCCTCCCAGACCTGGACCAACGGGAGAGGGTAGTGGATAGGAAGGCTGCTCCTTCTCCTCCTCTCTTGAAGAGGGGAGGAAGCCCCAGGGCCTGCCTGCTGCGTTGAATCGCCCGGAGCTCATCCCCCTCCTCCCGGGGCTCTGGTTTGGGGGTGCCCAGGGCTGGCTCCCCCATTTCTGCACCAGGGGCGTTCTCCCGGCTCTCCCAGCAGCAGCTCTGCCCCTCTGGAGCAGAGACACAACTTCAGCGTCTCTGAGGGGACCTGAGACGCTCCTCCAACGCCTCTGGCGAATTTGCCCGGATTCAAGGGCACTCTATCCAGCCCGAAATTCCCTCTACCGTGGATCCGGGGAAGGCTCTGCTCCGCTGGGAGCTCCCTCCGTGCCCGGTGCCCGGGGTGCTGAGCGGTGAGTGTGTCTGTGCCGGTGTCCCCAGCCCCCCTGGGGGTGTGGGGGCGGCTCTGGGGTGCTCATCCCCCCCAGAGGAGCATTTCCCTTTCGCTTTTGGGGAGGTGGAGTTGCTGGTTACTGGATGAGGCTGTCGGCGTTTCCCGGGGGGATTTGGCCGTTTAGGGGAAGCTGTGGGGCTGTTCAGTGCCGGGATGGAGGTGATGCCATGTGGGATGCTCCCGAGGGCTGGAGGAACTGCTGCCTCCACCAAACGGGATTGAGGCCTCTCCTCTCCCCCTCTCTTCCCTCTTCAGTCCTTCGCTCTCCTTGGACAGACTCAGCTCCTCCCCTGGGCCACCGGCAGGGAAGCGGGGGCTTGGCACAGCTCCGGCACATCCCTGCCGGCGGGATGGGGACGGATTTGGGGATTCCTGTTCCCTCAGTGCCCATCCTGGGCCCTGCCAGGGCACCTTCCCCTGGAGCAGCGCTCGGAGCGGTCCTGGCTGCTCGGAGGAGCCGCGATGAGTGACCCCAGCCCCGCAGGCACCGCACCCCTGAGCTCCCCGGGCCGGGTCCCTGTGCCCGTCCCAGGGGAGCAGGGGACAGGGACGGGGCACGGCTGCGACACCTCCCCGGGACTCGATGCCTCCCTTTGATCTCCTGCAGTCCGTGACCCCTCTCGGCCCGGCCTTTGGGGAAGCTGGGATGGATCCCCTTGGGATCAATCCCTGTAACCCTTTACGTGCCAGCGTGGGAGAGCCGGGGGACAGGGGCTGCTCCTCCTGGTGGGCTCCATCCCTGCCAGAGAGGTTTTCCCAACAGTGCCCTGGACGGATTTGGGCTTGGCTGTGATTTCCCAAGGTTCCTCCCTGGTCCTGCCTCATCCCTTTGGAGATGGATATGGACCATGAGGAGGGGGGACAAGGGACACCCAGGCTCCTGCCTCAGCCATTCCCGGGGCAGGGATGGGCTCAGCCCCTGTGTGCCAGCCCAGATTCCCAGGGGAGCCTCCCCTCCGTGCAGGGCGGGGTGCAGCCAGCCCTGAGTGCTCCCCTCGGCCCTGAGGTCCCCAAGGTTGGGGTCAGGATGCTTTGTTGTGGCTCTGGCTGCTGTCGGAGCCCAGCTTAGGGATCAATTTATCACCTTAAATACTGAGAGCGTTGATTGGCCCTAACCTTTCCCAGGTGCCTGGAGCATTGCTGGGCTGGCCCTGGGGCCGGCCAGGTCCTGGCTCCCCGTGCAGGAGATCGGGGGGCGCTCTGGATTTACTCCTGGGTTGTTTCACTGTGGAAGGGCTTCCCTTGCTCCCTGCCACCCCTGAGATCCTCCCCTGGCTCACTCCAGAGGGACAATGGGGGACACACCCCCCAGAGAGGCCCTGCAGGGTTTTGGGGTGAAGCACCTCCTGCCCTGCAGGGTTTGGGGGGGGTCCAGCTCCCCACAGCTCTGCGTCCCACCAGGGCTGGGGGGTCACAGGACACCCTCGTCCCGTGATGATTTCTGGTGTTATGGCCTTGGCAGCTCCCTGGTTTCCAGCCTGGCCTCGGGGCCATGGGGGAGGGTCTCTGCTGAGCTCTGGGGGTGCTCTGGGGTTTGGTGTCATGGCCTGGCCCCCAGGGGTGGGTTGGAGCTCTCTGGTGTGAGCTGGAGTCACACAGGATCCAGCTCAGCCCCGTTTGTAGGGTCAGCCCAGCTCTCCCAGTCCAGCCGTGCTCAGCCCCAGCTCCTTCCTCTTTCATGGAGAAACTGGGGAAAAAAATGAATCAGTAAATAAAAGAATGGGTCCCCAAGCGGTGCAGAGTCCTCTGGCCACTGTCAGATCCTACCCTCGCCTGGGAGCAGTGGCAGTGACGTCCCCGGCTGTCCCCAGGGCTCCTTTCCCTCGGGAGATGTGCGGCAGCCCCGGGAGACGGCAGCGGGGGCTGGGGAATGCCGGTCCCGGGAACGTGAGCCGGCTACCAAACCCTGCCGGGCCCGGCGGGGCTCTGGGAACCGGGCACTGCTCCCTTCCCGAGCCCTCGGAGGCTTTAACCCGGCTCCGGTGGGTTCTGTCCCCGCGTCCCGGCCCCTCCCGGCTCTCCCGGAGCTGGGGCCGGTCCCAGCCGCGCCTCCCGCCCGGCTCTGGGTTGGTTTTGCCGCTGTTCTGCTCCTGGAGGTTCAGCCCAGGCGCTCTCGGCGCTCGGGAGATGGAGAGCGGGATTCGGAGGGAGAAACCCCCCGCAAACGTGGCTGGGCTCTCCTGGGAGCGCGGGGATGCGCTCCCTGCATCCTCCCTCCCCTCCTCATCCTCCCTCCCCTCCTCATCCTCCCCAGCCAGCCCGAGGCCCCTTGGCTCGGGAGCTGCAGGAGAAGGGCTTCTCCTCAGGAAGGGGCCGTGGCCCTGCCCGGTGTCACCTCGGCCCCGCTGGTCCCTGCCGGGCTCCGGAGCCACCGCCCGGCTGTGGAGGGAGGAGCGGAGCCCTCCCTGTGCTCTGTGCCGTTCCCGGCTTCTCCCTCTTGTTTTGTGCCATTCCTAACTTTTCCCTCTTGTTTTGTGCCATTCCCAGCTTTTCCAACCGAGTTTTGTGCCATTCCCAGTTTTCCACCCATGGTTTGTGCCATTCCCGACTTTTCCACTTGAATTTTGTTCCATTCCCGACTTCTCCCCCTTGTTTTGTACCATTCCCAATGTTTTGTGCCATTCCCAATTTCCCACCCATATTTTGTATCATTCCCAGCTTTTCCACCTGTGTTTTGAGCCAATCCCAGTTTTCCACCTGAGTTTTGTGCCATTCCCAGTGTTCTACCTGAGTTTGTGCCATTCCCAGTTTTCTACCTGTGTTTTGAGCCAATCCCAGTTTTCCACCTGTGTTTTGAGCCAATCCCAGTTTTCCACCTGTGTTTTGAGCCATTCCCAGTGTTCTACCTGGGTTTTGTGCCATTCCCAGTTTCCCACCTGAGTTTTATGTGATTCCTAGCTTTCCCACCCATATTTTGTACCATTCCCATCTTTCCCACACGGTTTGTGCCATTTCCAGTTTCCCTCTCCTGTGTTTTGTGACATTCCCAACTTCTCCCGCTTGTTTTGTACCAGTCCCAGCTTTCCCACCCATGGTTTGTGCCATTCCCATGTTCCTAACCGTGTTTTGTGCCATTCCCAGTTTCCCACCTGACTTTTGTGCCATTCCCAGCATGTGTTTTGAACCATTCCCAGTTTCCTGCCCGTGTTTTTTGCCGTTCCCAGTTTTCCACCTGAGTTTTGTCCCATTCCCAGTTTCCCCCCTTGTTTTATGCCATTTCCAGTTCCCCCCCTCCCCACCCTGTTCTGTACCATTCCCAGTTTCCCCCCGCCGTGTTCTGTGCCACTCCCAGTTTTCCACCTGAGTTTTGTGCCCATCCCAGCTCGTCTTTTGAGCCATTCCCAGTTTCCCCTCGTGTTTTGTGCTATTCCCAGTTCCCTCCCTGCCCCGGGCAGGGTCCAGCGGTCCCTCCTGTCCCTCCTGTCCCTCTGTCCCTCCCCTCCTTGGGCTCCGGGAACCGGGAGCTTTGTGCGGCCGCTCCTCCCTCTCTCGCCATTAATTAATTTGACATTTCAGCCGAGCTCCTCGTGCAGAGCTCTCCGTGAGCAGTTCCAGGATGGGAATTCCAGCTGGGAGGGAGGGACGTGGCCGGATCCCGGCAGAGGAGGCTCCTGGGGTGCAGCACCTGCCCCCCAAACTCTGCTCTAGGAACTTCTGTGGTCAGGAAGGAACGGGACGTGGCTGTGGGAAGGTGAAAGCATTTTTACAGCCGGTTCTTTCAAGGATTTTTATTAAAATCGACTCAAAAAAATTAAAATTAATTCTGGGCTGGTTGAGGCAGCATTGAACCTGAGTGTGGCTCTGCTGAGGGGACAGCACCTATCTGGGGGGACCCAAACCTCATTTTCCACCTCAGCATCCCAGAGCAGCTCCCTCCAGGCTGGACTGGGATGGACTGGGACGTGCTGGGATGATGCTGGGGAGGGCTGGGATGGGCTGGGATGGACTTGGATGTGCTGGGACAGACTGGGATGGGCTGGGACGGGCTGGGATGGGCTGGGATGGGCTGGGACGTTCCCTCTGCCCTGCCCACGAGGCCGGCTGTGTTTTCATCTCTGTGGCCACACAAAAGCCTCTCCCTCCTCCCTCAGCACAGCTTGGCCACGGCTCAAACTCTTTCTTTCGAGATAAAAATAACAGCAGCAACCACAGGGCTGCTGCTTCTGCCCTGGCTGAGGGAGAAATTTGGATTATTTTAGGAAAAAAAGGGGGAAAGCCTCAATGTGGGGGAGCCTGGGTGCAAATCCCGCCTGGCTGCAGCCCCAAAGGGGGACCTGGAGTGGGCAGGAGGAGGCTGGAGCCAGGGAAAACTGGGAAAAGCTGGGAAAACTGGGAAAAGCCTCATCTCCCAGGCAGCACGGAGCACAACTTGTTGGCAAAACACTTTGTTTGCCAAAAAAATGATGTTTTCTGGAGGAGGAGGAGGAGGAGGGGAATGGAGCCGGTTCAGGAGCTGCTGAGGGAAGGGGGGGCCTGGCTGAGGTTTGGGGGGGCTGGGAGGGAAACTCGGGCAGCAAATGTCAAAAGTCCAAGGCAGGGCTGTGTTTTGGGGCAAGGGAGTGGGAGTTTGGGGCCAAAGCGGGCATTTAAGAGAGAAAAACATCTTATTTATTTCTCATTTCTGCAAGTTAAGCTGGAAGGGAACAGAAAATCTGTGTGTTTGTGTCCCTGCCCCAGCAGCTTTCCCTGCAGAGGCAGCAGGTCTGGCAGCACACAGGGAGCTTTGCTTCCCCAAATTTGGTGTTAATCCACCATTCCCAGCTTTTTAAAGGCAAATGTGGGCTCCTCACAACTTTTCCAGGTGCTGGGAACGGCCCTTGTGTCCCTGCAGAACTTTTCCATGCACCCAATGAAAACCAAGCAGAAAAAGCAGGGTATTGTATTTTTCCCACATTTTGGAGGTTTTTTAGGGAATGGCATCATCCAGGTTTTCCTTTCCCCTTTCCCCCAGGCTCCAGTGCCAGGTGAGGGAGATGTGGGGATCTCCTGGAGCTGGGATCAGGGTCTGCAGCTGGAGCTGGGACAGCACCTGGGGTGGCCTGGACTGTTCCAAAGCCCCGGATCCAGCCCAGCAGGAAATCCCAGAGCTGCCAGGGATTGGGGGATGGAATGGGGGATTTTAGGCAGCTGGGACCCCCTGGAGGCAGCTCTGAGGCTGAGGTTCCATTTAGGCATGATTTTGGGGTGATTTTGGGGTGATTTTGGGCTTTGGTGCCACTGCTGCCTCCCCCTTCTCCAGAAATAATCCAGGATTTCATCATTCCCATTTCCTGCCCAGCTCCGTGGCCCCCATCCCGGGCTGTGTGTGTGTGGGGCTCTGATGAGCACTAATTAAGCTCTAATTAGCCCCCAGTGGCAGCAGGTCAGTGCCCTCTGTGCTGACAGGTGTTAATTACCCTGGTGTTAATCAGGGAGAGCACTGGTGGGGACATTGGGGGTCCATCAGGGACTCCAGGGCAGGGAGCTGGGATGAACTGGGATGAACTGGGATCCTGGGTGGGGTTTAGTGCCCAAGGGGCCTCTTCACCTCCAGGCTCCTCTGGGATTTGGGAATCCCACCCTGCTGGGACCCCCGGGGTCTGAAATCCCAGAGCCACTGAATTCCTCAGCTTTGTTTTCCCAGGAGGAGCCGTTTCTCCTCATTTCCCAGCAATGGATGGATGCAGGTGGGAGCTGGGATGGGCTCCCTGGATCTGGGGCTCTGGGCCCCGGGATCAGCCTCTGGCTCTGGATCCTGGGATCAGGGGATAACTCTGGATCCTGGGATCCCCTCTGGCTCTGGATCCTGGGATCAGGGGATGACTCTGGATCCTGGGATCCCCTGTGGCTCTGGATCCTGGGATCAGCCTCTGGCTCTGGATCCTGGGATCCCATGTGGCTCTGGATCCTGGGATCAGCCTCTGACTCTGGATCCTGGGATCCCTGTCTGGCCGTGGATCTTGGGATCAGCCTCTGGCTCTGGATCCTGGGATCCCCTGTGGCTCTGGATCCCGGGATCAGGGGACGGCCATGGATCCTGGGATCCCCCTTTGACCTTGGGTCCCAGGACTGCCCCATGGCCCTGGGACAGTTCCTGCACTGTTGGGGGCCCAGAGCTGGGCAGGACCCCCTGGATTTTGGGGTGTTCCCAGTGCTGGAATTGGGGTGGCCCAGCCAGTTCTCCCCCTTTGCCCTCCTGCCTTTAATTTGGATTTTTATTTAGAATTATTTCTAATAATTGGGATTAATTAATCCTCCTTCACCTCTGCATGGCCAGGCCCTGTCAGGGTGTCCCCAGGTGTCCCACAGATGTCCCTAAAGCCACCAGGGTGATGCCCAGGGGTGCAGTGGGAAGATGCTGGTGGGATCTGTGGTGGGGTGCAGGGATGGGAACAGATCCTGGATTTGGAGCATCCTGAATCCCTTTATTTATTTCCCATGGCAAGAACTCTTTGGCAGCCAGCCAGGAGGAGGAGGAGGAAGGAGAGAGGGTGGCAGGGCTGGGTGGGCAGGCAGGGACATTGCCCCTCACAGGGATGTCCCTGTGTCCATAGGGATCCCCTGTCCAAGAGGAGATGGGAACTCCTGGGAACCCCTGGGAGTGGATGGGGCTGCAGGAGCAGCAGCTCCAGGCCCTCTCTCCCAGCCCCCACAGGAGTTTGGGGCTGAACTGGGACTTTTTGGGGGCTGCCTGCCCAGGGAGCTGCTTCCAGCTCTGCAGCACCTGGGAACTGTGCTGGGAAGGGATCTGGGATGGATCTGGGAGGAGCATTCCCACGGGCTCCTCTGTGCAGGTTCTGACAAGACTTGGTAAAAATCCTTCGTTCTGTGAGGGTTTGGAGAATTCTTTTCCAAGGAGCTTTTTGGCTGCTGGTCCCACCGGCCTGGGGTGAGGCTGAGGGTCTGCCTGGGACCATCCCAGAGGCAGGGGAGTCCCAGGAACCCCACTGAGGGATTTTCCTGCTGGTTTTCCTGCTGATCCCACCCTAACATTCCCAATTGCTCCCGCCAGCTCCAGCCCAGGCTGACTCTGTGATCCCAGTGCTGGAACTCCTGGATGAAAACATTCCCAAGGCTCAGCCAGGGAGCTGCTGATGCTGACAGGGGTTCCAGGGCAGGAAGGGGAGTGGGATTGGGATGCAGAGCCTGCTCCCAGCCCGTTCCCATCCCTGCAGCCACCCCTGGATGGGGAAGTGGCTGCTGCCCCTGGCCCTCCCCATCCCCTCTCCCCCATCCCATCCCCTCCCTCCAGCGGAGTTTTCCCGGTGGGCTGGGTCAGATGAGGGTGTGAGGAGCAGGGATGGGAGAGGAGCTGGGCTGGACACTGAAGGCTGGCAGGAAGGGACCATTTCATCCCTCCTGCTCCACTTTGGGTGCTCCAAGAGGTGAATTCCCCATTCCCAGAAAATTCTTTTGGAGCAACTGGATCTGGAGCAATTCTTTTGGTGCCTGGATTTTTGTGAGGAGCTGCAGAGCAGCAGCTGGGCTGGCCCTGAGCCTCTCAGCCTCATCCTCTTTGCTCGGGGTTCAGCCTTAAAACCCCAAACCTGCCCCTGGCACAGCTGGGATTCCCGCACGTTCCTGCCATGGTCAGGGACCAGCAGGATCGGGGCTGGCACCCCAAATCCCCAAATCCCTGCTGCAGGCAGGGCCGGGTCCCTCCTCAGCGCGATTCCAGCTGCTCCCAACGCTCCAGCCGGAGTTTGCCTGCAGCTATAAATACCTCGGAGCGCAGCAAAGCCCCCGGAGGGTTCAGGCTCTATATTTAGGTTCCTGCAGCACAAAGCCATATTGCACGGAGGCTGGGCAGTGGGATCTCCTTCTAGGAACTGAGGGGAGGAGAGGACAGGAGCAGAGGGGTGTGATGGAGCCTTTCCATGTGGATCCGGGGCTGGATCCTCCCCCTGCAGCCGCTGTCCCATCCCGCTGCTCCAATCCGGGCCTTTCTTCCCCCAAACCCCAGCAGAAGCTGCTGCCTGAGCGTGGAGGGAAAGGGACATCAAACATTTATAGGCCTTGGGAATCGTCAAGGAAATGCCTGGCTCTGTTAAAATAGCAGCAGCAATTAGAGGAGCAGGAAAAAAAAAAAAAAAAGTAGCCGAACTCCACATCCACAGCTCGTGTGTTTTCCCAGCATTTTCCCGTCCTCAGTTGGGGTCACAGCTCCGGGCTGGGCTCCCCAAGCCCAGCTGGGGGGTGGGACAAGCTCTGAACGCCCCCAGACCCGACCTCGTGGCTCTCAAACACGTCCCAGGCTCGGTTCTGACCTCAGCTGAATGGGCAGTGAGAAGTTAATTGGGTTCCTTCTCCTTCCCAGGTTTTGGAGCGGGGTCGGTGCCTCCTGCTGGCTCCTAATTAGGGAAACACCAACTCTGAACTTCCCGGTGCCTCAGTGGGGCTCATCCTGTGGGGACCATCCTGCCCCTCACCCAGGGTGAGGATGGGCTGGGAGGTGAAGGAAAACAGCCAAACCCCGAGGAGCAGGGGAAATTTGCTGCTGCTTTGTGTGACCCGGGATCTTCCAGAGGAAAAATCCGCTGCTTCTCCAGAGGGCAGCAGGGCAGCAGGGTCACCCTCGCCTGCTCAAGCTTTGCACTTCCCTGCATAAAAATCAGGGCTTTGGTGATTTTTCATTGTTTTTTTTCTCTCTGGCAAAGGTTAGAAGCTGAATGAGGAGCAGAGTGAGCTCTGGAGTGAGGAGGAGGATCAGGGTCCAGGAGTGGGCATGGATTTGGGCTCTGCCTGCCCCAAGGTTTTGGGAGCTGGGGTTTGTCTGGCACAGTTCAGAGGTGGTGGGGAAAAGAGGACAAAAAATTCCTGGAGGGGAAATCCAGGGAGGAAGAGCAGGCTGGGAAAAGCATCTGGAAGCTGCTGGGGGTGATGGCAACAGGGACCTGGAGGGAGCCATTTTCCTGGTGCTACAGGCGTGTAGGGAAGGGTTTGCTAAGGAAGAGAGGAACTCAGCTGGTGGGAATGAGGGGTGACCTGGCTAGACTTGAAAATGAGGGTTCAGTTGATGTTTTGGGTCAGGAATTGGCTTTGTTTGCTTTGGGAATGTGAAAAACACGTTCACTCTCCTGTGAAAAGTCAAAAAAGGCCAAGAGGAGCCAAGGACCACAGAGCACTGAGCCAAGAGCACACACTGTTATCTTCGGGGATACCCCTTAAATACCTCTTAATTACATCAGCCTGTTGCATATTCACAGACTATTATGCATAGTAAACTTTCCCCAAACGAGTTTCCATGTTCCAAGAACTGTTCAGCACGGCTCCTCCTCAGATCTGCCTTTTTAGAGCCTGTGAATTCCTTGGCTGTGGGTTCAGTCCATTCTCATCCCCTCTGTTCTGGGCCCTGGCCCACACTGCCTTCAGCCGGTGAGTGCTGCTGGTTGGCAGATGTGTCCAGGTGTGCTCCTCCTGTGTGCATTGGGTGTTACCCCACCCCAGCAGGCATTTTAACAGCTCACTGATGGCAGCTATTGCACTGAGCTTGATGAGCAACAGAAATGAAAACTGGGGAACAAAGTTACTTTACCACCACACAGATAAAATCTACTTTAACCTTTGAGAAAATCTGATATTATAATGTTTATCTATAGCAGGGGTCACCCCAGCCATGGAACCCATGGGAAAATCTTCCCAGTGGAAATCAGAGCTTTGGGTGCTTCCTTCACCCCCTGGGCTCCGAGAGCTTCCATTGCTCCATCTTTTAGATTTTCCTGCTGGCACCAGAGCTGGAGGTGTTTTTCCAAGCACATGGGGGATCCTGCAGCTCTTGGAAGGGGGAATTTGAGGAAAGCCTGGTGTGTGGTGGGGGATGGTCACTGCAGGGGGACAATCTCCCCTGCTCTTCACAGAGCCTGGAGCCTCCCCATGGAGGAATCAGCTGAGGATGGGCTGGAAGGAGCAGCTTCTCCTGCTGGTGGCTGCCAGGGAGCCCCGGTGCCCTGGGCTCACATTCCCTTGGCACGGAGCTCTCCCTGCTCTCACTTTCCTCCTGCTCTGCTGGGCTGTGGGTGGGAAGAGTCGTGGGGGTGGAGCTGGTGAGGCTGGAGCCAGCCCTGGCTGGGGGGGTGTTGGCCTGGGATACTGGGAGCCATTCCCGTGTGGAGATCCTGGTGCCCGTGGCAGGATCCTGGTCCATCTGACATTCCCATGGCAGGATCCTGGTGCCCATTCCCATGGCAGGATCCTGCTCCATCTGACATTCCCATGGCAGGATCCTGGTGCCCATTCCCATGGCAGGATCCTGGTGCCCATTCCAGCAGATCCGTCCTCTGCATTCTATGGCAGGATCCGGGGCCCATTCCCATGGCAGATCTGCTCCATCTGACCCTATGGCAGGATCCTGGTGCCCATTCCATGGCAGATCTGTGCCATCCCATGGCAGGATCCTGCTTCTGACATTCCTATGGCAGGATCCTGGTGCCACACTTCCCATGGCAGGAATCCTGGTCTGCATCTGCATTCCATTGCAGGATCCTGGTCCATCTGACATTCCCATGGCAGGATCCTGGTCATCGGACTTCCGCATGGCAGGATCCTGGTGCCCATTCCCATGGCAGGATCCTGCTCTATCTGACATTCCCATGGCAGGATCCTGGTGCCCATTCCCATGGCAGGATCCTGGTCCATCTGACATTCCTATGGCAGGATCCTGGTGCCCATTCCCATGGCAGGATCCTGGTCTATCTGACATTCCCATGGCAGGATCCTGGTGCCCATTCCCATGGCAGGATCCTGGTCCATCTGACATTCCCATGGCAGGATCCTGGTGCCCATTCCCATGGCAGGATCCTGGTGCCCATGGCAGGATCCTGGTCCATCTGACATTCCCGTGTGGAGATCCTGGTGCCCATGGCAGGATCCTGGTCCATCTGACATTCCTGTGTGGAGATCCTGGTGCCCATGGCAGGATCCTGGTCCATCTGACCTTCCCACCGTTGGCATTCTGGTCCCTGTTCCCCTCCCTGTTCTCCTCCCCGTTGCTGTGTTGGGCCCTGCCCTGATGCCCCAGCAGAACCCCCACAGTTTCTCCTCCCTCTTCCCCTCCATGGCAGGGCAGGACATTCCTGTCCCTCCCTTCTGTCACCTCCTGTGGTGCTCTCAGCCGCCTGGCACCGACCTGAACTGCTCTGGGAAAAGAGGCCTCAGGTGCAGTGAAACCCCCTCACAATTTATTTGCTCCTCACCTGCTCCCAAGCTGGATCCCAGAGCTGCCAGGGCTGGGTTTGGTTTTCCCTCTCCAACAATAAATTTTAATTCCCCACTGAGGCCGGGAGTGTTGAGCAGCTCGGGACAGGTGACAGCAAACGTGTCAGGAAGGGACATTTCCACAGCAGGCTGTGGCTGTGGAAATCCCTGCTGCCGTGGAAAGGGCAGGAACCTCCTTCCTGCCCGGATATCTGCGGAGGGAAACAGCAGGTTGGGGAATAAATATCGGCACTTCTCCCCTCGGGGACTTCCCGGTGCCGTCCCCAGTGCAGCCCCGCAGGTGGACGCTGCCAGTGACAGGGAAGGTTCCAGCAGCGCTGGATTAGGGTTGGATATTATTTTTGTTTCTCCCTGAATGGAAAAAGCCGTGCTCGCACGGAAACCCATCGGTTTGTGCGGCCCTGAAAGGCACGAGCAGCCCAGAGGCGCCCGAAAAGCTCCTGGCTCTCCGCTCAGCATGGCAAAAAGGTTCAGAAAATTAAAAATAAAGCGTGGAGGGCGCGCCTGTGGAGCGCGGGGCTCTTTGTGGAGGAGCTGGAGGGCTCCGATGGGCAGCGGGAGCCGGGGGATGAGGATGAGTCCCCGTGGATGCTCCGAGCCCGCGGGGTCCGGTGGCCGCAGCTGCGCATCCCCCGGGGGTGGGGGCGGCCCCGGGGCGGCCCCGCGGAGCCGCCGCAGCCGCGGGGAGCGCAGGGCCCCGCCGGGAGGGCGGAAAGTAGGTCGTGGCTGTGCCGGCATGGCCGCCCCGTCCTACATATGGAAATCGGGGCTATTTCTGGCCGCTCCTGACGGGCTCGGCCGTGTCCCCGCTCCGGCCCCGCCGCGGGGGCCCCCGGGCACGGCCCCGCTCCCGGCCCCGCAGACGCTCCGGGGATGGAGCTGCGGGGTTTCTTCCCGAGGATTCATGCCCGTGGCACCTTTACCCTCTCCTGGAATGGGTGACTCCATCCTGTGCAACCCACTCGGCTTCCCAGGGCTTGCGGGGGTCAATTCCTCATGGAAAAAATGGAAAAAACCCTTTTCCAGGCTCCTCAGTCCATCCCAGCCTGGGCTGGGTCTCCCTCCAAGGCTTTCCCCCAAACCCAGCCCTGGGCTGGTCCCATCCCCTCCAGGCTGGGCTCCAGCTGAAAATCCTGGATTTGGCAGCATCTTAATCAACCTCGCTTTGCATTTCCATGACAACCGCGAGGAAGGTGGGCAGGAACTCCTTCCTGTTGGACACACAGGAGCTGGCAAACACCGGGTCCTGCTGCTGGGGCAGAAAAGGACCTCCCTGGGTGGGATGATCCTAATGAAACGCCAGGAGCACAGGGAAAAGCGCTCCTTGGGGTATTCCCCGGTTTTGAGTCCTGCCTATGGGGAGGAGGGGCCGGTGTTGATCCAAATCTGCCTGTGAGAGTCTGGAATATATTCCTGATTTATCATTCTTAGGGCTCATTAGATGTGGCTCAGCAGCAGGACAGGTCCTGGAGGGTCTCCAGTAACGGGACTGGCACAGTTTTAGGGGCAGCCAGGTGAGGGTTGGCTTTAGGGCAGTGACAGCTCTGTCCTTTGCCTGCCACTTAAACATGGCCTGTACACATCACCCCCACATTCCCAGGGTTTGATGTGTCTGTGGGAGCTGGGAAGGGGCTGAGCCTGGAGCAAAGGAGGCTCAGGGGGGCCCTTGTGGCTCTGCACAGCTCCTGCCAGGAGGGGACAGCCGGGGGGGTCGGGCTGTGCTCCAGGGAACAGGGACAGGAGCAGAGGGAACGGCCTCAGGCTGGGCCAGGGCAGGCTCAGGGTGGGCACCAGGGAAAATTTCCTCGTGGAAAAGTTGTCAGGCCCTGGCACAGCTGCCCAGGGAGTGGTGGAGTCCCCATCCCTGAAAATATTTCAAGAATGTGACACTGGGGGCACGGGTGAGCAGTGACAGCCCAGTGCTGGGTTAATGGTTCAACACCAGGGGCTGAGGGGATTTTCCAACATCGGGGCTTTTCCAACACCGGTGATTCCAGAATCCCGTTGATGTGTGACCTGACTGGGCCTGGATTCTCCCTGAACCCCTCAAAATGAGAGAAAACCCTTTTCCAACCTCATGTGCAAGGCTTTTCCTAGTGGATTTGGGGTTGGGACGATGCCTTTGGGGGATATCCCCCCTTCTGGAGGGAGCCAGTGAGGATTTCCAGGCTGGTCCACCCGGAGCAGTCCAGGAAGAATATTCCCACATGTGGGATTGGTGGGGTTTGCACAAAGCACCCCATGGCTGTGTCCCCGGGCAGTGTCCCATGGCTGTGTCCCCGGGCTGTGTCCCCAGGCAGTGTCCCCGTGTCCCCAAACCACCCCTGGCTCCCCTCCTGGCCCGGAGGGCCGAGCCCCCGCTGTTCCCCACGGGAACGCTCCGGGAGCAGCGGCTGAGGAGCGCTCCCGGTGCCGGCTCCACCGGGGCTGCTCCCCCGGGCCCGGGGGCGTTTCCAGCTGAAACCTTTCCTTCCACAAACACCATGAGATCATTTTCCTCTCCCCGGCTCACAATGAGCCATTGTCCTGCCTCTTGCACTGGAAATCGACCCGGGAACGTGAGCCCGAGCGTCTGATCCCTTCCCCAGCCGAAGGAGCCGGGATGGGGCTCCACAAACATCCCTGAGCCTTTCTGGGAAGGGTTTTCCCTGGGAGATCTGTGGGATCGAGCGGCTGCGGGTTCCTGGCGGCTGGGAGGGCCGGGGCTGAGCTGGGCTGGCTGTAAAAACCGGGAATTGCTCTTTTCCTCGCCTTTTCATTGTCCAGGGGCTCTTATCGGAGCGGGCAGGAGCAGCCGGGATCGGCTCAGGGCGGGAGCTGGGAGCGGCAGGAATGAGACGTCAGGGCCGAGGGTTGGGGGGGGACAAAAATGCCGTGGTTTTGTGGAGCTGTGGAATGATGGATTCATGGAATGATTTAGGCTGGGAGATTTAAACCTCATCCAGTGCCACCCCCGCCATGGCAGGGACCCCTCCCAGTGTGCCAGGGACCCCTCCCACTGTCCCAGGGACCCCTCCCACTGTGCCAGGTGCTCCCAGCCCCAATGTCCAGCCTGGCCTTGGGCACTGCCAGGGATCCAGGGGCAGCCCCAGCTGCTCTGGCAATTCCAGCCCAGCCCCTCCCCACCCTGCCAGGGAACAATTCCCAATTGCCAAGATCCCATCCAGCCCTGCCCTCTGGCACTGGCAGACATTCCCATGGGAACAGGGCTCCTGCCCCTGCCCTCGGTTGGATCCCCGGGGAAGGTTCCCCTGGCTGGACACTGTCGCTGGTGCCACCTCGGCTCTGGTGGCTCCGTGTGGCCGCTGTCACCGTCTGAGCGGGGCCGTAATTCCCGGTAATCCCCGGAGCGGCTCCGGCCTCACCTGAGGCTGGCGCTCACCGGAGGGTCAGAGCGGGCAGGGCCGGCGCCGCAATCGGCTTAGGGGGATAAACCGAGGGGACAGAGGGACAGGGGACAGAGGGACAGGAGGGAGAGTGGGACAGGAGGGGCAGAGGGACAGAGGGACAGGGGACAGAGGGACAGGAGGGAGAGGGGGACAGGAGGGGCAGAGGGACAGAGGGACAGGGGGAGCTGCTGACACTAGGGGGTGGGGCATTGAGCCATGGAGGGTGACAGCGGTGTCACCCTGGGGACAGGGTGGTCTTTGCCCTCTCGGGACATTCCCGGTTTGTCGGGGCTGCTGCTGGTGGCACAGGGGGTGTTTTGGGGTGGGCGGAGCTCTGTGCACATCAGAGGGGTTGGGACATTTCTGCTCTCCCTGGGTAAAGCCTTGAGGTCCCTGGCCCACCTCGCTCCTGGCATCCAGGGAGAGGAATTTCCTGGAGGGCTTTCCTGGAGGAATTTCCTGGAGGATTTTCTTATAGGGTTTTCCTGTAGAGTTCTCCTGTCAGATTTTCCTGGAAGTTTTTCCTGGAGGATTTTCCTGTAAGGATTTCCTGGAGGATTTTCTTGTATGGTTTTCCTGGAGGGTTTTCCTGTAGAGTTTTCCTATAGAGTTTTCCTGTAGAGTTTTCCTATAGAGTTTTCCTGTCAGGTTTTCCTGTAGAGTTTTCCTGGAGGGTTTTTCTATTGGGTTTTCCTGTAGGTTTTCCTGTAGGATTTCCCTGTAGGGTTTTCCTGTAGGGTTTCAGGACACTGCCCCATGGATATTGTGCAGATAGGGAGCAGCACCCCGAGTGGGATGTGAGGGCAGTGGGGCTGTTCCCTGTTCCTGCAGCCAGGTCCTGGTGGGGTTTTGGGGTCAGGGAGAGCAGAACCATCAGCCCTTTTCCAGCATTCCCACTCCAGGGTTGGGCTGGGAGCCCAAATCCACATTTTGAGTGCAGCCCAGTGGGTAAAACCCTCCATTTGGGATAATTGTAGGTGAGTGTAGGGCACAAAAAAAGCATTTTATTTTGGGTGCTGTGAGGTGGGCGCAGGGCAGGGCGTCTCCTCCACCCCAAAAAGGAGCAGCTCTGTGCCCTGGGCATTGTCCTGCCCGGTGTCCCTGTGCCTCCCCCATCCTGGGAACGAAGCACCCTCTGAAATCCAGGAATGCCCGCGATATGGGCTGCTAAAAATAGGGGATTTATCCGCAGTGGTTGTGCTTTTGGGATGCGGGCAGGAGGGGAGGCAGGAAGGGGCTGGGGGAGCTCCAGCTCTGGGGGCAGCGGGGACGTTTTTGGGGTGCTGGTGTTTGTGGGGAAGAGCAGAGGAGACCCCCGCTCACCCCAGAGGTGATTCCTGGTGAAGCTGCTGAAGAGGGGGCACGGCCCCCCCAGGATTGGCCCCGGGTGACAAGGAGGTGGCACTGAGGGTTAGAGATTCCTGGGAAAAGCAGGAATTTCTGTCCCGTTGGTCAGACAGGGATCGGTCACCCCCTCCAGCGGATCTCCCGTGCCCATCCCACGGGGCATTCCAGCATTTCAGCCTCCCGGGCTTTTATCACACCCTAAAAATCCACCTCAAGCAGAGCCCCGAGGTTTCCCGTGCCTCTCCCATGGGAATTTCAGCATTTCAGCCTCCCCAGGTAAATCCTGTTGCATTACACCCTAAAAATCCGTGAAAGGCGGAGCGCCGGTGTTTGCTGCGCCCTCCCCCCGCTCTGGGCAGGGCTCTGGGTAATCCCTCCCTGGCACATCCCTAATCCTCGCCAGGGCCCTCGCTGGGCTGAGCCTGGCAGGGGCCGAGCCCCTCTGCGGTGCGTGGGCAGCGGTGCCAGCCCCGCTGCCAGGGCTGGAGGTGCCGGCAGCAGGAGGAAAATATCCTGGATTTGGAGCGCCTGGATTGCTGGAGCATCCGCGGAGCCTGGGACAGCCCAGGGTCCTTCCCGGGAGCTGCAGGGACAATCCCGGGTGTCCCCGGGGAGGGGCTGGGGCACCTCCCGGTCCCCCCCAGCCGGTCCCAGTCTGGGTTTTCAGCCGGGAATTTGGGGCTGGGCGCTCAGGGAGGGCTGGACTGTGGGACCGCCCCTGCCAGGGTTTGATGGCCATTCCCAGGGGACAGCAGTGTCCCCAGGGGGTGGGGACATTCCCGAGGCCGCCGGAGCTCCAGGAGCGCTCGGACCCCGCTCCAGGGATGCCCAGGGTGGATTTTGCGGTGTCTGGGCAGGGCCAGGGTTGGAGCGGATGATCCTTGGGGGTTCCTCCCAGCTCAGGATATTCTGTGATTCCATGAATTCCTGTCTGAGCATCCCAAAAGCGTCGCTCAGCTCAGATCATCTTCCCTGCACACCCCACTGTCCCCACAGGCCCAGGTGACCCCAGCCCAGCCCCGGAGCCCCTCCAGCCCGGGCTGGGCTCTTCCCTTTGCCCACAAACCACATCCCACAGCATTTCCAGCATCATTCCTGGCTCTGGGTAGGCTCCCACAATTTATGGGAATATTTTAGGTGAAACCACCACCAGCCCTGCAAACAACCCAGGAGAAAGAGGCAGATTTTTAACCTAAATTCTCCCTTTTCCCTGATTTTCTCTTTTAAATAAAGCAGCAGCTGGGTGAGCTGGGAGCTGGCTGCTCCTCTGCTGAGCAGAAATCCGTGCTGCTGGAGGTTTTTCCGTGCAGAATTGTGGCAGCCAGAGGATTTGAGGAGGCTGCCAGGGAGAGGCCGGATCTTTTATTAGAGCAACTGATACGGTTGGGGGAAAAAAGCTCCAAAGCAGATCAGCTTTTGGGCTCACCAGTCCTTATTCAGGTCCTAAATAGAAACAGCTCAGTCAGATCCCTGGCTTTATTTTAATCAATTTTACATCTGAAAACACCAAAAAAAATTAAAAGAAAAGAAAACCAACTGGTGAGCTGAAAGCTTCCCCCACCCCTCCCCTTCTCTGGTGGTTTTTTCTGCTTTTTTTATTTTGGATTTGTTTTCCTGAGAGCCTCGTGTGTGGTGCTTGGCAGAGCTGCTGGCTCAGTCACGGCCCTGACACCCCCAGACACCCCAAATTTGGGCTTTTCTCCCCCCTCCAGGAGAGGTTGTGTGGGGTGGATGCCAGGACAGCTGGATTTGCTCCCAGGTCATTCCATGCTCCAGGAAAACACTGCCCAGCTTCTTTTGGGACTCATT